>NW_027458321.1:307500-397500 GCF_050624435.1 Tenrec ecaudatus | reverse complement strand
CTTTCTACCACTCCACGAATAATGTGGGACCCAAACTCCCAGTAAGGCCCCGAGGGCTTAGCCAGGTATCACCAGTCTCTCTTGCAGGGCCTCCGCAGGACAACTAGGAAACCTATGCATTTATCTAAGGTCAGTGAGAATTTTCAGGCGCCTACAAGCGAATGTCTGCCTGCCTGCCTGCCTGCCTTCCTTTTTAGAGTGGCTGATGGAAGCCTGCGTTCTTTGTACCCCAAAGGACCCAGAGGCCCCTGAGAACAAGAGGGAAATAAGTATTACCTTTATTACTCAGCCTGCCTCAGACATGAAAAAGAAATGGGAAGCATTTGAAGGGAACAATCTTCGTGATTTGGTAGAAGTGTCTTATTGGGTGTATCACAACACAGATGACCCTACCACGACAGAGACAAAGAAATAGCTAAAATACTAGGAATTGCCATGAGACACAACAGAGACCCAGAAAAAGAGATCATGGCCCACTCACGGAGAGACTGACCTGTGGCACTGCCAAGCCCTGAGGAAGGAAGGATCCAGGTGCCTACTACAGAAGAGACAGATATTGGAAAAAACATTGCATTGAAAACTCCAGGAGAGACGGACAAACCTCCACTAGAGAGGACGGGCCTCGTCCTCGCCTAGAAAAACCCAAGTGAGAGACAATAACGCTTGAGGAAGCTGAAGGAATGTCTCAGGGCTCTGTTTCACTGGCCCCCAGGATCCCGTGCTAACTGTCCAAGTTGGGGGCCAGCCAGGAAATGTCTTGGAGGACACAGGGGCCATCTTCTCAGGTTCAAAAAAGAGAACGGACACATTGTCAAAGGAAAGATCGGAATTACTGTCAGCCTATGATTGCTTCCAAAGTACTCACACCAGAAGGTTTGCATGGAGATTGGGGGGCTTCCCAAGCCATCAAGGTAAAAAATGTCTCTCTGCCCTATGTCCCAGTTAGCCACATGGTTTTCATGGCACTGGCTCCCGGTTCGGCTGTTGAGCCAGTGAAACTCTTTTAGCAGGATTTGAAGTGGCCATCAGCGGAAGGACAAAACCTCCACAGTGGGCGTCCCGTATCAATACGAAGCCACCTATATCACCTCTTGGACATTATCATTGTCCTGGACTCTGAATCGCCACCCCAGATCTAGAATGCGCCTGACATGTCCACATGGTTTGAATCAGGTTCGGGTTAACCCCTCTTGATCACTTAGTGACATGGGACACTAGACCCTGGAATACCTTTACTTTCCAGATGAGAAAAATCACTCAAAAAGACACAGGTACTGACCAACTGGAACACAACTGGTTAACAACAAAGCCACATTCCCAACCAGTGTCTGGAGCCAGAGCTCAGAGCCCCATATGCCTGTGCCCAGCTGAGCAGTCACCCTCTCCTGGACCCTAGAAAGATCTGAGCAGATCCTCCCCCCACCCATGCCCCTCTCCCACACCCAAATATGTTTTTTCATAGGATGGCACTATATCTGCAGCTCTGGGAGAGGGACATATCTGATGGAGAATACGGAGCAGACGAAGGGGGAGGAGGGGAGAATGGAGCACATCCTGGCCCACCAGGCCTTGAGGATGATGTTCCCACTCAGAGAAGACAGTCCACACAGAAGACCACATGGCCAGCCCAAGATGAGACACGACGTCCCTCAAGGACTCATAGCCCTACAAGGGACAACACCTGAGACACAGTGCGGGAACGGATCCCACCACACCGACGCATAGCACTAAGGGGGTGCAGCAGAAGAGTAAGGAGGTGGAGCAACAAGGTCCCCAGGGAATGCCAAAGGAGGACTTTGGGGGCAGGACTTGGTGCCCGCACAGACTGGACTGGAAAACACTGCTAAGGGCCAACAAACAGTCCGTGAACTAACTACGAGCTTTCCTTTTTTGAGAGTTGTGTTTTCTATGATGGTCATTGGATTTTGGCTATTTTCTTTCTTTTGGTGCTTGCTTTCGCTCTGTCTTGTGTTTGTGCATGTTATTACCTCTATTGTATGTCTAAAAAGAGATGCTGGATGCACAATCTGCAGGAGAGAAAAAGGGGACCAACGCTTCGCGGGAGGGCCACGGGAAAGAGGGAGTTGGGGGGAAAGGGAGTGATGTCAAGAAACCCAGAGACAAGGGAACAACAAGTGGATGCAAATCCGTGGTGAGGGCGATGTAGGAATCCTGGTAGGGCGTGATCAAGGGTGAAGGAACCAAGAGGATTTACTGAAACCCAAATGAAGACTGAGCATGGCAGTGGGCACAAGAGGGAAATGAAAGGGAATAGCAGAGCGACCTAGGAAGCACGGGCCAGTTATACAGGTCTAAAGAAAGACACGCACAGATGTAAATATATTTATCTGTGAGCATGGGGAAATACACCTATGTCCATATCTTTATAGGTGTCCTATTAAGGTAGCAGATGGCCTTTGGGCTTCCACTCAAGGACTCTCTCATTGCAAGAATACCTTGTTCTATTACATTGGCATTCTATGATGCTCACCTTCCCGACATGTTCCTTGAAGTCCAAGCGGTTGCATAAGCAAATGTGGTCAAGAAAGCTGATGGTGCCCTGCTATCAAAAGATATGGCGTCTGAGGTCTTAAAGGCCTGAAGGGTAAGCAAGCGGCCATGTAGCTCAGAAACAACAGAGCCCACATGGAATAAGCATACCAGCCTGTGCGATCACGAGGTATCAAAGGGATCAGGCATCATCAGCACAAAAAAATCTCATTGCGAATGAGGAGGGAATGCTGGGTAGAGAGCCAAAGCCCATTCGCAGTACACTGGACATTCCCTTAAGTAAAGTCTTGGAGAAGAGACAAGCCTACACAGGGTACTAGAGAGCAACTGTGAAACACAACTTTCCTCTAGCTCCTCAATGCTTCCTCTCCCCTCACTATCAAGATCCCAATTATAACTTACAAATCTGACTAGACCAGAGAATGTACACTGGGACAGATAGGAACTAGAAACCCAGGGAATTCAAGGTGGATGAGCCCTTTAGGACCAGTGTTCTGAATGGGGATGCTGGGAGGGTGGAGGGAGGGTAGGCTGGCACCAGGGAACAGATGACAAGGATCGACATAAAACCTCAAAAGAAAAGGGGGTGAAGGGGGACATCAGACAGTGCAAGATATGACAAAACAATAATTAGTAAATAATGAAGGATTGATGAGGAGGGGTAGTGAGAATGGGGGCGGGGGGAATGGGGAGCTGAGGCCAGGGGTTTGGGTGTAGAGAAGATATTTTGAGAATAATGAGGGCAATGAATGTACAAATGTGCCTTATATCAGTGATGTTTGCACGTATTGTGGTTATTGTTGTATGAGCCCCTATAAAAGGAGAGAAAACAAAGACCCTGGCAGAGGGCTGATGCTAGGATGATCTCAGGCTGGATTAGACCAGCAAAAGCAGGTGCTGCAGTCGCCTCACCCTGTGTCTATTCCTATGTGAGGCATGAAGCTTAGGGTCCACAGCCCCGGCAGCTGGACAGTGAGAGAGGCGGGGCTCTGAGGTCATTCCACAGGGGGAATGGCTCTCCGGTTCCTGCAGGGCCCACCCTCCTGTGTAGTCCTGCTGTATGGGGCACCTCTTTCACGGAGCCCACACCAGGGGAGCTCTTCAACTCATGGGGGATTGGCAGGAAGCCTCTGCTCATGCACACACACCACCACCTAGCTGGAGGACCTCGGTGAACAAAGCCTGAGGCAGACAACAAGCCCACTAACTGATCCTGTGAGAGATATAATCAGGATCCAGAAACCGGCAACTGAGAGCAAGGGGCAGCATACCTGGGTCCCAGCCCCTCCCACTGCCCTCTGCAAGGGGTGACATTCCAAAGCACAGTGTTTTCCAAAAGCACTGTCAGGACTTTGGAATGGACAGCTCATTTGTGGACATGGATACTATGTGATCCAGACATACTACCTCCTCTGATCCTGTCAGCCAAGACTAAAAACCCTTCCAAGCAGAAAGCCATGCATCTGAACAGTATCCACCAGCCACTCACGTCCACTCCTGCTGCCTCCAAAGAGCTTTCCTGGGTTGGTCAGATCTCTCTGGGGACAGATATCCCTCGGTCCTTGGTTCTGCGTGAGAAAGAATTCACGCCAAAGCCTGGTTTGTGATCCAAGTGAGGTTTAGGAGAGTTAGGGAGGTGTGGTGGGCAACTCTGGTCGATCCTAGTGGCTGAATTGAATATACTTGGCCTAGGTGGGTCGATATAGGTGCAGCGCCCACCCAGGTGGACCTGCCCTTCCTGGGCGGAAACCTGGACCTCTGAGCACGCACAGTGTGCCACTCCTTCCTGGGCCATTAACTGGGCCCTCTGAGCATGTGTAATGGACACCCCAGTCCCTATGCTAGCTACCTAACATTTCCAACCTGAAAAGATGTGGACCCAAATCTTTGGGGTACTGGGCGACGACATCTCTAGCTACTTCCTGCTGGCAAAAGGGGCGAAGTGGGGCTTTCGGTCCACACCCTTCCTGCTCTGCTGGGAGGGGTTGTCCATTCAGCGCTAGGATGGATAAGGTTGAAGTGGTCCAGGAGATGGTGGTCCTGGAGCTGGCACACTTGGATTAGGGGCTTTGGTAACTTGAGAACTTCTGGAAAAACCAACAAACGCACAAAATGGTGAACAGTTTAACTGAGACAAGGTTAGGATTGTGAGGTGGGAGTGCCCTTGAAAGTAGGTGAGTATCACAGGAAGTAAGTAAAAATCTTAGGATTATCAGGCGTGTGTTTTTGCTCATTCTAAGTACCGGCACGGGGTAAAAGCAATCACAATTTCCCCTAGGGGGGTCCAGGGTTTGGCCACTACTGGGTGCAGAGGGATCACCGGTTCACTTAAGATCCTAAGGCATTGGCCCCTCTGATAAGAACTATCCTTCTTTTTAACCCTATAACGCCTCACTTTTAAATTTTTGGGCAAAAAAAAATTCGTTTTGATTCATTACTTTCATAGTTATCAATATATATACATTTATATTCATTTCATTAAATGTTAGGGAAAGGTCATGCCTGGCGTAATAGGGTTAAATTGTAATATTGGGATGCTACAGGCGGATTCAACAGGGATCAAAAGTAGAGTAACTGCCTGTGTCGCTTTTAATTTTCTCGGGTTCCATTTGAGTAAAAGGCTTGTAAGTTACACGGGGACCAAATGCCCCTGATGCCTCTACTAGGGGTAGAATGTTCAGGGAGGGTTCAGGGGTGGGACAATAGTGACCTGAAGTCCAGGTCCTCAAATTGTTTACACAGGGGGCCAGTTCATTGTCTCTCCGACCGTTGGAGGGCCAGACTATGGTTTTCAAAAACCTATGGACAAATTCCTATGCACACTGCACGAGTCGGCTGCTAAACAGGACAGGCTGTGGCAGCAAAAACACCCCGAGGGTGGGATAAATGGCATCGCGCCACATGTGCCCCATGGACCACAGTTTGAGGACGCCAGCCTTAGGGGTTCCTGGGTGCACTGGGGATGAAGGTCTCCTACTGCTCCTCGAGAGGAGAAATGCTCTAAGTTCTGGCATCTCCGCCCACTTTCCCGGCACTCTACCGAACTGTTCCCGGTGAATCACAGTTGGAAGGGAAAGCGTACCCTTCTCTGGCCACCATTCTCCTTTCTCAAAACGGTACTGTGGCCAAATAGAGTTGCAAAGTGAATCTATCAGCTTTTGTTTGCCCAGCTCTCTGTATCAACTCTATTCCAATTGGACACGATTCATGCAAGGGGGCAATTCCTGAGCATCAAGCTGCTAAGTCCCATCTAGAAAGCACAAAACAAGGAGGCGATTGACAGCTTGCTGCCTCCAGGTCAATAACCCCCACTTGAGAGCACACCCCTGGGTTGCCCTGAATCTCATGCCTCAGCCCGAGGGAAGGGGTCAAGGACTAGTCGCCGAGGGCGACCTTTAGGTCCAACCATTTTCCTGGACAACAGGCTAGGAGGACCACTGCTTGGGATGGCCCCAAGGCCCTCCAAGATGCCTGCTGGCGGGGCTGATGCTCATATCTCTCAAGGGAAGGGACACGTGGCAGCTCAGGGAACCTTAAGGGAAATTGGAATTTCTGGC
Organism: Tenrec ecaudatus; assembly: GCF_050624435.1. Classification (NCBI taxonomy): domain Eukaryota; kingdom Metazoa; phylum Chordata; class Mammalia; order Afrosoricida; family Tenrecidae; genus Tenrec; species Tenrec ecaudatus. Next base: position 391,432 of record NW_027458321.1, on the reverse strand, counting down.
TGGAATATCATGGCAGAGGAGCTGTGTATTAAGTAAGAGCTGTCCCCAAAAGTGCCTGAAGCAGCATCGCTGAAAGCCTAAATAACAGTGACTCCGCCTAGGCTTCCGAACGCCATTGGCCTAAGCCTGGGCCACGGAAAAGCAGCCTGTAAGAAGGAACAAACCAAATCTGGAAGAACACTAGCCCTATAACGCCTCAAGTTTTAAATTTTGGAAATATTTTTTTGGGTTTTTATTATTTACTTTCATAGTTATCAATATATATGACATTCAAAATATATTTTAAAAGCATAAAATTTTCAGTGTTTTTGAAATGTGACCAAATTGTCACATTTATAATTTGGGTACCAGATATGTTTTCATGAAGAATTATGACAATTTTATGCTTGGCATTATAGAGCTAGAGCAGCTTGTTTGAAAAACCAGGAGAAAGGCAAAGGGAATGGAGGGGAAAAGGGAAACTTTGGGCTCCCGGGACCAACAGGGCTAACTCCCAGGCCTCTTCACCCAGCTCCCTAGTCAGCGCCCTTCCACATGTGGACTGGTGGGTGCCATCTTGGCCATGGTCACAGATCATGTTACCTCTCGGCTACAATGGCGACTGTGTAGGATCTCTGGGAAAAGCTGAAACAGCTTTGACAAGAGTGAAGCCATTTGGGGCTGACAGAAGCCACCATGAAAAGAAAATAAAGTAGCTAGGAAGTGTAAATGAACTAGCTGATATTGGGGAGGTAGGCTGTGCAGACGTCGCCCAAGGGAATGTCATGAAGGAAATGGGTGTTCAGAAGGCTTGCGAGAACGACCAGAGCAGTTTTGGTTCAACTAAGAATGGCTAACCCTAATACCCCGCTTCTCACTCGCCTAGTCCTGAGGAAGTATCCATGTACCTACTATACAAAACAGTGACATTGGAAAAATCAGTGCCTTGAAAAGCCCAGGAGAGGCGGACGAGCCACCACTAGAGAGAACGGGCCTAGTCCTCGCCTAGAAAAATCGAAGCTACAGACAATAATGCTCGAAGCTGAATAAAGGTGTCCAGGCTCTGTTTCACTTGACCCCAAAGAGCCCATGCTCAGTCTCCATGTAGGGAGCCAGCCAGTAAATTTCTAGGTGGACAAAGGGGTCACCTTCTTGGTTTCAGAAAAGACTACAGGTGCCTTGTCAAAAGGAAAGGCTTTCATTACAGGGGCCCCAGGGCAGACCCAAGCACACCCATGGACAACGGCCAGAATAACAGATTTAGCACAAGAGACAGTTACACGCTCACCCTGGTAATGCCTCAATGCCCCTTTCCCCTAATTGATCGTGACTTATTATGAAAAATGGCAGCCATAATTACTTTCTCATCTGCTACAACCACCTTAACCCTTGAACTTGAAAAGCCAAAAGTTTTGCTCACCACTCCAATGTCAGAGTGATATGTGTTTTATCAAGGAGCAGAAGAGACCTCCTCAAAGGAACTTCTTGATAAATCACTAAAAGATATTCCTTTTGTTTGGGCAGAGAACAACCTGCCAGACCTTTCTGAACTTCAGGTGCCTGGGGTCGTACAACTTCTGAGCTCAGCTACACTGGTGTGTCAAGCTAACCCTACTCCCTGGATAGCAAAAGTGGGTATTTCTGTTCCCATTTGCAGACTAAAGAGGACAGGCATTTGGGTCCTCTGCAAGTCCACATGGAATGCTCCCCTGCTGCCCATGCAGAAGCCGGGAACTGAGGTCTTCCAACCGGTGCAGGATCTCAGAGAGGCAAATGAGAGGATAGAAACTGGCCACCCAACTTGCCAAACCCTGAGATCCTTCTGAGTAATATCCCATCAAACTGAATTTGTTATACTGTTTTGGACTTAACGATGCTTTGTTCTCCATACCCGTGTCCCCTGCACATCAACCCAGTGAAGACTTACAGGGACACAAGGAGGAACACCCCCAAACCACCTTGCTCCAGTATGCAGATGACCTCCTCCTGGCCTCCAAAACCCTGGAGGAATGCCAACGGGCTACCAAGGACCTGATAATAGTCCTTGGCCCATTGGGGTACAGGGTATCTGCAAGAAAGGATCAACTGTGTGTCCATAAAGCTGTATACCTAGGCTACCAACTGGAGGAGGGAAAACGGACCTTGTCCCCCAGCCGCACTGAGGCGATCCTCAAAATCCCAGTCCCTGAGACGAAGAAGCAGTTGCAAGAGTTTCTAGGAACTGTGGGGTACTGTCCATTGTGGAATTTGGGATTTGCAAAAACAGCGAAACCCCTATATGCAAGTACTGGGGAAAGGAAAAAGAACTTAAATGGACTGAAGTAGAACAACAAGCGTTTGAATCCTTTAAAAAGTCGCTCATATGGGCAACCTCCCTTGCCCTACTAGACATAGTAAAGCCCTTCCAATTGTCTGTGTGAGGCCAGAGGCACAGCAAAAGAAGTGCTAACTGAGAACTTGCGGCCATGGAAGAGACCTGTGACCTATCTTTCAAAGAAACTGGACTCTGTAGCTGCAGGATGGCTGAGCTGCATGCGAGCTGTGGCTGCCACGGCCATCCTAGTCATAGAAGCTAGGAAGCTTACACTGGGACAGGATATTGCTGTGGTAGGGGGACCTATGGTTGAACCACTCCTAACCAGTCCCCCGGACCGGTGGATCTCGAATGCCAGGACTATACCACAAATCCCCAAGGTAGTGGCTGTGACCATGCCATCCCCAGTGTTACAGCCACAACCTACATACTCAGAAAATGATCTAAAGATAAGCCAAGAGCTGGCCTGCCAAAAAGGCTGGGAGCATCCAGGGTGGCTGGTCCATCCTGATGGAAGAAGATTCATGCCAGAAGCTCTGGGAGAGATCTGACTCAAGGACTACATGAAGGTATGCATTTGGGATCCTCTCTAAACTGTCTCAGTTGCTTCTCAGGCACTTTTACATACCCAGGCTTGGACACTGGGTGGCAGATGTCACCCACCGTTGATTGCACTGTGCTCGGGTAAACAACCCCAGAAAGAAAAGGAGCAACCCCAACCACGAGCTTGAGGTAGTAGTCCTGGAGAATTCTGGGAGGTGGACTTTATGGATATCAAATTTAGAAAGTATGACTACCGATATTTGCTGGTGTTCGTGGACACCTGTTCTGGATGGGTGGAAGCCTTCCCAACCAAGAAGGAAACTGCTGCCACTGTGTGTAAATTATTAGTAACTAAAATTGTCCCTAGATTTGGTCTTCCCACCACCTTGGGGTCCAACAATGGCCCAACATTTATTGCTCAAATTACTAAAGTCTTAGCAATGCTTCTAAATATTAACTGGAAGCTCTTCAGGGCAAGTAGAAAAAAATAAACAGAACCCTAAATGAATTGTTCGTGAAGTTGCATTTAGGACCTGGCGAGAACTGGGTTGATCCTTACTTTACCTTTTGCCCTACTTCAAGTCTGATGCACTCCATATGTGAAAAGCATGTCCCCATTTGAATTTATGTTTGGCAGACCTTCCCCAAATCCTCCCAAGATTGAAAGAAGTAGAAATAATGGAAGTCACTAATCATTCCCTCATCGAGTGCCTGCAGGCTGTGCAACAGGTGAGAGACAAATCATCTGCTCTGACACCTTCATTTTGGGCCTAACCAAGGGAAAGGGAACAGGCAGCCAACAACGTGCAACCAGGAAACTGGACATGGGTAAAGAAGCACCAACCTGACACCTTAGAACCTACGTGGACTGGCCCATACCAAGTGATACTTACAACACCAACTGCAGTTAAAATAGTGGGGAGGGGGCCGTGGATTCCTAAGTCATAAGTAAAAAAAAAAAAAAAGCCCTCCTTGAGCATATCCTGGAAAGATGGACACCCAGAAAGACGGAAAATCCCTCAAAATTAAGGCTTTACAGAACTTAATTGTTTTTCTCTGAGTATTGCTGACAACATCCAGTGTTTCCCCCAAGCACAAACACATCTGTGGACTGCTATTCTAACCTCCAGCAGTGAATATGTAACCTCTTATACTAGGTATGACCCCCTGTTTTCATTTTGATTTGTTTGATTTGCTAGGAAAGAATTGACATTCTGGATCCTTTAAAGGTAAAGGGCACAATGGGACCTATACTCGAATCCCGTCCTATTGGTGCGGAATACCCTCTAAAGAAAGAAGGCTCCAAACAAACAATGTCTATATATGCCCGGCTCATGGACTCCCTAACTGCCAAGGGGAGGGACATTACCATTGCGCAGCTTGGGGTTGTGAAACCATCATTTTCAGGGTGGAAACTTGTTAAAGATGACCCTATTATTTTTACAAGAATGAGACTCATGTCGGAAGGGTTTGATCCCACTACGTGTATGGTTTCCAAATATAACCCAATAAGAATTGGATTCAAGCGTTATTGGGTTCACCGGGAAAACATGGGGAATTCAACATTATGTAAATGATAGAGATCCCGGGAAACCTTTTCTATCCAGCAAAGTAAAATATGGCAACCTGCCATCCGTACAAAGGCCCAAACCTCGGGATAAATCCTGAAGAGCCACAGCTGGTGTCATTAAGATTCCTTTGCCACACCCTCCAGACTCTCCAGTAACTTTCCCGTTCACTGCCAGCCCAACTCACAGGGCCCTTCTCATTCAGGAGCCACCTCAAGGTTCTGTGTTTGATTCTCGGGATGCTGTATTCCAATTTATGAACTCAAATCCTCACCTCACAGCTGATTGTTGGCTTTGTCTGAACGCTGCTTCCCCTTACTATATAGGCACAGGTACAAATAGCACTATTGGTACAGAGTGTAATCCAATTAGAAATGTTAGTAAAAAGGATTACACGAAGCAGCAGTCTATAGGTGATGTTAGTATGGACTCAAGTCTAAGCTCACTTTAAAAGATTTGCAAGGGCAAGACTGTGTTTTTATTCATCTAAGTATCCCTTTAATATATCAAGATATCGAGATTTTTGCCTTCAAGCTGTTCCCATTGTACCAAATGTTGATCCTAATTTGTTATCTGCTCCAATGAGTACTTGATTTACTTGTTCCACAGGATGAACACCCTGTCTCTTTTCCCCGGGTATTTGTGTGCTAGTGCATGTTACTCCTCAAGTGTACCTGTGTTCTGGTGAAGGAGGTGTAGGGATAACTTTGGAATTTCCGGATGAGTTCAAAGAGCCCCAGTATTGGTCCCACTGGTAACAGGGCTTGGGATTATGGGATTAGCTGCAGTCGGGTCAGTTGCTTTAATAAAAGGAAACTTAAACTATCAGACTCTTAGTCAGCAAATTGCTTTAGATCTACAGGGATTAAAAAAAACCTGTCTCCCATTTAGAAAGATCCCTAGACTCCCTTGTAGCAGTTGTGTTGTAAACCCGCCGAGGGCTTGACTTGCTCTTTTGGAAACAAGGAATGCTGTGCACAGCATTGGGAGAAACTAATTCTATGCAAAGCATTCGGGAATCAATAAAGATAGATGAGCCCTGGTTAGGAAAGGATTAGAACAAAGAGTCAAGAAAAGAAATGGAGGAACCAATTGGTTTGAAAAGCTACTTAATTGGTCAGCCTGGCTAACTACCCTATGAACGGCCCTAGCCGGCCCCTAATCCTCCTCCTGCTAAGCCTCACATTTGGCCCAGTAATAACCAATAAGCTAGTGGCATTCCTTACACAGAAAGTACAAGCCACAAAACTCTTAGTGCTGAGCCCACCATACACTGGGCTGGCTACCGAAGATTCAATGATTTGAACTTGGCTAAGAACAGGAGAGTATATAGCAGCTCTGGGCAAAGCTTAAGTAGCCTTGACAAGAGAAGTCATTTTGAGCTTTCAGAAGCCATTATGAATGGTAAATAAACTAGCTATGAACTGCCAACGAACTAGCTGATACTGGGGAGTTAGGCTGTGTAGACATAGCCCAAGGGAACGTACAGAAGGAAATGGATGTTCAGAAGGCTTTCGAGAACGACCAGAGCAGTTTTGGTTCAACTAAGAATGGCTAACCACAATACCCCGCTTCTGAGCTCTGCCTGCTTGCACACCTGCACATTGCAAAAGTATAAAAACCTTTGGAAAATTAGACTGGGGGGCCGCTCAGTCTCCCCTCAAGAGAGCTGATGGTCTGGTCCCTGAGCAGGAAATGAAACTTGTTCTGCTGAACTTTCCGGCAGTCTGGGCGGTTTGCTGTCTGGGAATGGAGTGTAGCTACAACAGACACAGGTGGTGCCATTCTGCCTGTGAGTGGAGTCACGTGGCTGGGAAAATGGAGGCCCCAGGTTGCGGCCTAGCCGAAAGCCAGCATGGAGCCGGCCACCCAGCCCGAGTCCTGCCCAAACCAACAGGGTGGACGCAGGCGCCCCCAGGCCTGCTGCTTGCCGGAGACTCGGCACAACACTGTTTCCCAGTCTTGGCACAACAGACTCCATTTTGAGTCCTGCACCTCCATCTTAGCTCTCAAGGCTGACCCCTAACCGACCTCCCCTCCCCAGCTCAACCCCAAATTCCTGGAACCAGCTCGTCACAAAGCCAGAATGTTTTCTGAAGATATGGTCACTCCACACGTCCCTGACATATAGGTAAGATTAACGACCTTCTCCCTTCTGAAGCACCTGTGTGCGCAGATCCTCCCCAGCTTTGATCCTCCCCAGCTGTGCCTGCCAGCAGTGGGCATAAAAATGCTGCCAGGATTTTTTTCCCCCTGCGCGGCTTCAATAGCTCAATACCCTGAGTTGCTGAACCTGCCCACAAGTTTCTCAATAAAGCCTGCTTCTAAAACTTCGTTAATTGCATCTTTGATTCTGTTTTCACGTCCAAATAAACCTTATACACTGAGCCTCGAGAAGGCTTTTGGAGTCAAAATCCTCCCAGCCTCCAGGCAGCAGCGTCCCAGCCCCCTCACAAATGCAGCCCGGGAAGGCAGGCGAGTTCCTGGGAAAGCAGGCACGTCAAGTCCCGCACACCAGCAAGAAACGGCGCAAAGACGGACACCAGCAAGAAACGGCGCAAAGACAAACACCGTGAATTCAACCCAACAATTCTCCCGAGGGTGGTGAGGTAAAAGGAGCCCAGAGGGGCCCCAATCCGTGAGACCAACATGGGAGGGCCCACTCCTGGGGCCGGCTTACCTCATAGCTCCAAATCACACAGCACCGCTTCTTTTTGACCTCTCCGGGGACAGGTGTGCCTCGGTCCATGGCTCCACGCGAGAAACAGCTCACGGCGAGGCCTGGTTTGGGATCCCCGTGAGTTTTATGAGCGGTTAGGGAGGCGTGGTCGATGACGTGAGTCGACCCCATTGGCTGAATTGTTGAATTGAATTCACCTGGCCTAGGTGAGCCAATGCAGGTACAGCCCCATCCAGGCATAGCTCCCCTCCTGGCTGGAAACCTGAACTGCTGAGCATGCAGTGAGCCACTGCTTCATGAGCCGGTAGCTCGGACCTCTGAGCATGTGTAATAGGCCTGCCAGTCCCTATGCTAGCTCCCTAACAGGTTTTCCAGCCAAACGTCTGCCTTCTGGAGCTGTTCTACAGAAAGCACTTAGTTCCTGACCCCTATGCATTTGGGGTAATGGATGCCCTCGCTTCCGTGCTTGCTTCTATGTCATTCTGGAATGGTCCTTGTTTCACAGGTCGGCGAGGTCAGGAATTCTGGGCTGGTTGGCTACCAAGCACAAAATAAATAGCCAACAGATTGAAATCTCAACCCCTATATTGGTTTATTATCGACCACACAAACTTGTCTTCTGGAACTTCCCTCCTAAATTTCTGAACCCTTGAACTCCTTGACACATGTACTTGGAAAGCAAGGATTCTAAACTCTGATCACCATATCTGACTGCTCCCCCAGTCCCTCTGCACTGTCAACCAGCAAAGTCGGGCCTCTCCATTTCTCAGAAGCTGCAGATTGTTACGTGACATCACCCTGTGTTTAAATGTTAGTGATTATGCCATTTAAAAAACAAATGTGTGAGCCAACTGGGGGCAAACAAGACTCATTTCAAACACCAGCTCTGTCTCCTCTAAGGGCCCGTGTACAACTGCGACAACACAACAGTGGGTCCTGCTGGGTCTCCATTAGCATCTGGGAGGTAGGTTATTTATTACAGGGAATCCTACCTTTGTCCCTTGGTGTTAATGGCAGACTCACTGGGTGACGGATTGTATCTGACACGCACCACGTTTGCCGCAGCAAACACCAACACTTTGTCAAACTCCGTTTGGTATTACTCCATCCCTCCATTATTCTCCCTAATCACAAAAATAATTAACACATTCATATAAAAGCACAGGATGAGGATAGCTTTAATTTATGCATCTAGTTCAGGGTCATCCCTCTTATCAAGATATGACAACCTAATGAGGCTTAATTAAAAGTAGCAGTGAAGCAATTTAGGAAACTGAGGGATTGTCACGAGTCCTGGTTGTGACAGCATGTTCTGTGCACCATGGAAGATAACAGATTTGTCTTCTGTGGTATCTCATATCCATCATCCCCAAACTACCTGCTCTTAGGGGTAGAGAGAGCGAGCTTGTCTTTGAAAAAAGTGCCTGGGTTTGGTAGCTGCTCACAGGATGGCAGGTGTAATGTATTATGAGAACTTAACAAGGCTCTGAGAAGATGGCTATTGGAAGGTCTGGCTGGAGGGCAAGGTCATGGCCCTGAAGGATTCAGGATCCAGAAGTCAAGTCAGAACTGGATGCCAGAGACTTTCTCAATCCAGCCCTCTTTGCCCCTCCCCTAAGGCCAATACATTTCTAAGGGTTATGGATTCTACTTCAGAATCTTTCTCAAACCCAGGGCCCTCTTCACCATTATTGTCTAGACCTGGTCACCTCTTGCCTTATAAATACAAATATGGGTTTATTGTAAGTCTGGGTCTGTTAGGTTTCTCGGGTGGGAAATGTCTCGGTCCTTGGCTACACACTGGAAAGAAATTCACACCAAAGCCTGGGTGGTAATCCGAGTGGGTTTATAGACATGAGAGAAGAAGGTTCCGGCGTTACACTAAACTGAACACGGGTACCCTCATGACACTGCACACTCAGCCCTGCTGAGTGGAAGGCAGAGAAGCAGCTGAAGGGAAGGGGCGGTGGTCTCCAGATTCCAGCCTTTTAAGGGCTTTCAGCCGGGAGGCGTCAATTAAGCTCTCCTGGCTTGGGCTTAGCCCGCATTGGCTTCCAACCTCCTGAAGGGGGCCCCCTAAGCATGGAGAGGAACAACCCCTTGTCTTGCTACCTAACGGGTCTACATTCCTGCATGGCTACATTGAGATGGAACTAGCCCCTTTAGACAGCCTGAGGGGTTCACCAGGAGACACGGGCCCCAGTGTTCCCTGTGACCACCTTAAACCTTAAACTACTGTTGGAGTTTATATTACCTGTGTGGGTCTGTGGGCATGGGACGTTTCCATGCCAGAGACCTGAAGTTACACAAATAGGCATCCAGAACAGAACTCATACAGGCTCTAATAAGATGCTCAGATGCTTCTCGCTAGGATGAGAATTTAACGAAGTGTGTGAGCAGTTCAGATCTTGTAAGGGAGAACAGGTCAGTAGGGTATCCAGAGAAGAGAGCAAAGGTCAGGGGAAAGGGAGGGGGCCCACAGACATCTGTGCTCTGTGTTTGGCCACAAGACAAGAAACCGGGTCTCCTTGCAAAAGAAAGCAGAACAGCAAGTCCCTCAGAACTACGACATTTTTAAACATGACCTATACAACACTCGGCTCTGGGAGGCGCCTTGGAAAACCATAAAAGCCCTAAAAGAGGGGCAAGGAGGAAGCCCAAGTCTTTGATTTTCCCTGCTGTGCTTTCAATGTTGAAATGTCTGTGCACGGAGCCTTTGAAATTTCAGAATCAGAGAGTGGATTCACAAGCCAAGCTCCTGCTTTATTCTTCAATGCATTTTGGCCCAGCTTCTCCTTGGTGAGGCATGTAACAGAAATTCTGGACTTAGGAGCCACTTGGTCCTTGGACACTAGGAGATTTCAGTGGAATCTGAAACAGGGCTCTAACCACCAGCTGGACTGGCCTAGGAAGCCCAAGTATTCATTCTCCCAAACACCAACCTCCCGTTGCTCTTCATCTGCCTGCACCTTGTTCAGCTTTAGTTGTCCGTGGAAGCGTTTGACACCCATCTGATGCTTCGGAACCCAGAAAGGAGGAAAGGTAAAACTGGGATTAAAATGAAACAGACTTAAGCAGGACCATAGCCAAGATGTGCCCAGGGCTCCTCGCAGCATTTGTCACCTTCATTTTCCTCTTCGGACTCAGACGTGGCAAGGTTCAGAAACAAGCTTTACCAGAAAGAACAGCTGTGAACCCAGCCTGCTTCCAAGTGAGAAAAAGCCCTTTACACATGAGTTCCTGAGGTCAGCCCAGCCCTGTGCGTCCCCACCCCTCCCAGAGTCCCTGGCTCTCTGGCGAAGCATTAAAGCAAGTGGAAGCAGAGATTTGCTCAGAATAAAAAAATCGTTTTTCACAATAGCACGGCACGTTCTGGATGGCAATCACGGCTGCACAAACCATATCCGTCCTCCAGCCATAATGTTGGCGCCTCAGTGACCATGCACATACATTGTGTGGCGAGACTCAGAGCCTGTTCCATTTGTGGTCAATTGTTTCCTCCCTCTCCATACTTTGCACATTGGAGACATGCTCTCTGGAAGTGGTTGAGGCTTGTCTTGTCACCAATAATCATCTCCTACACCTTCCTTTACAGTCACTAATTTGATGTGTTCACTCAAAGAAATGCCAATAATATGAGGTTTCAGTGGAGAGCTCCTAGAGGTCCCCCAGACAACAAGGAGGCCGAGTGTCACCGTCATTATCCTGAGCTGGGAGGGGGCACTAGTGTTCTGGAAGCTGGGGATCCGTCACTGCCTGCCCACCGCACAGACAGAGCAGGTGCTGGTTATAAATGCTTCTAGACGTCCTGCCATGCTGAGTTGAAAGTCAAACCCGTAAACGCTGCCCGACTACAATAACACTGGAGTACACAGACATTTCTGCATCATTGCTGGGTGAAAATATACTGAGTGGAGTTGGATGAGATGGCAGCAAGTGCCTAAGGAGGGGATGCTGTGGGAATACCAACAAGATGACTGTCAGTCGCCGTTTCCTCCTCTCGTCTGCTTTTCCCCCCCTTTCTTTCAGGCCCAAAAGACATGACAAATATGTAAGCAAACAAATTTGTTCATTTTTAGAGGAGTCTCCCACCCCACCCCACCCCCATCCAACTCTGGCCTCCTTTGAGCAAGCCAGTAGAACTTTTTATTTTTTTTTAAACCTGGCTTCTGTTATGGCAATTTCCGGAGTTGCTATGTGGCTGTGTTTAAAAGTCGCCTTTGGGATCCAGAGCACAATCCTTGTCACAAAGGCATTCTCCCAGTCCCAAATAGCAATGCGACCTCCTTTCAGAAGGTTGTTCTTGTTTCTGTAGACCCAGAAAGGAGTTCAAGCTGTTGATCTTGACCGTGGTTGTCGAGTCAGCCTCTCATGGACACCTCATGGGAAGCGGAGCAAACTATGCCAGTCTGTGCTATCACCAGGGCTGGGAAGGGAAGCCAACCGTGGAGGGCCATAGGTCGATGTGTGGATGGAGATAATCAGGTCTTTCGTCCTTATTCTATTTCAGTCTGGAAACATCCCTGAAGCCTGCTCAGTGTCATAGCAACACACAAACTTTCACTGACAGTCTGGGGCACATTGGCTGCAAATCGAACCCGGGTCTTCCCGGTGAAAGACGATGAGAGATCTACCACTGAAGCACCGTGGCCCTCACCTCAAACCAGGGCAGTCATTTCCCACAGATCTACCAGAGTTCAAACCAGACCACAATGCGTGATGACTAAGATTGCCACCAGAATCTGATACTGATGCAGAAAAAAACCTAACTACCATTTTATTGACTCCCACTCATACCGGCCCAATAGGACAAAGAACTGCCCCTTTGGGGTTTTGAGACTTTAAATCCTTACAGTAGCGGTTCTCAACCTGTGGCTCGCGACCCCTCTGGGGATCAAATAACCCTTTCACAGGGGTGAACCATTTCATAACAATAGCAAAATTACAGTTATGAAGTAGCAATGAAAATAATTTTATGGTTGCAGGTGACCACAACATGAACTGTATTAAAGGGTGGGGGCATTATGAAGGTTGAGAACCACTGCCTTACAGAAATAGACAACCTCATATTTCTCCCACGGACGGGCTAGTCAGTTCAAACCCCCGACCTTGCGATTAGCAGCTTAATGCACAGTCCACTACACCACCTGGGCTCCTAATGCTATAATAAGAGATACTATTGTTAGATCTCTCCTGGGAGAGATATACCTCAGGCCTTGGCTTCGCGCGAGAAAGAATTCAATTCGAAGCCTGGATTGTGATCCAAGTGGGTTTTTTGAGAGAAGAAGTTTCAGGTTTACACAGGCACCTCGGGGCCCCTCACGGGGCACAGCCTACCTAGAAGCTGCTGGAGAGAAAGTCACTCAGTGGGCTCCGGGATCCTGCCTTTTTTTCTTTTTTTAAAAATCGTTTTATTAGGGGCTCATACAACTCTTATCACAATCCATATATACATCAATTGTGTAAAGCACATTTGTACATTCATTGCCCTCATTATTCTCAAAACATTTGCTCTCCACTTAAGCCCCTGGCATCAAGTCCTCATTTCTCCCCTCCCTCCCCGCTCCCCCATCCCTCAAGAAACCTTGATAATTTGTGAGTGGTGATACTGAGAGGGTTGTGGGAGGGTGGATTGGAAAGAGGGAACTGATTACAAGTATCTACATGTGACCTCCTCTCTGGGGGACGGACAACAGAAAAGTGGGTGAAGGGAGACATCGGAGCGGTCAAGATCCTGCCTTTTCAATTCCTCCATAGGGAGGCATGGTTGACGGTCATGGTCAACCCCAAGGGCTGGATTGAATTCACCTGGCCCAGATGGGCCAATCCAGGTGTAATGCCCACCTAGGTGTACCACCCCTTCCTGGCCGGAAGTTTGAACCTGAGCATATGTAATGGATGACCCAGTCCCTATGCTAAACCACCTAATAGTATTTGCAAGATGCCAAGCACCGTTCTAAGCTTTTTGTGTATAATAATTCAATTATTCCACTTAACAAGCCTATGTGTGGACTCTATTTGGCCTCCTTTTACAGATGAAAAATCAGTGGCACAGAATGATAAAGTCATGAGCCTAGGACCACACAGTGAGGAAGTGGGAAGGAGAGATTTGGACCCAGGCTACAGAGCCCATGCCTTGGGTGCCTACAGCTGCCATGTAGGACACAGAAAAGCATGGAGCAGACTCGGCGTAAGATATTAGGGAGTTGGGAGGACTGTAGCATGAATGTATGTGCTATGACTTCATGAGAGTAGCTGCTACTCAGATCCAGAAGAGAATACAAGCCTTTTGCAAAAATTATTTTTGCCAAGAGAGGGTGGAAAACTGCATCTTGTGCGAAATCCCCCCAACCTGCACATGTGCATAGCTATTTCAGAAGGTTCCAAACAATGTGTGCTGTGCGGCAAACCAAACTGAGCTCAGGGGGAGCTGGTCTGTGGGTTATGTTAGCCAGAAAGTGAGCAGTTTGAACTCACCAGCCACCACTCCAAGGGAGAAAGAGGAGGCTTTCTGCTCCCATGGACTTACAGCCTTCGAAGTGGCAGGGAGCATTTCCATGCGTCCTATGATTAGGATCTCAGAGGGTGAGGGTGGAGTTGGTTGAGACCTGTCTTCAGGGCATTTCCCAGAAGGGCTTCCTGCAGTGGCTCTGCCTTCAGGAATATCTGATGACCTTGAGGGCAGCAAAGTCCTAAACACACTAGGGCAGTGGTTCTCAACCTTCCTAATACAGGTCCTCTTGTTGTGGTGATGCCCCCTTCACCAACCATTAAATGATTTTCTTGCTACTTCATCACTGTAATTTTGCTACAGTTATGAATTGGGTGAGCCCTGTGAAAGGGTCATATGACTCCCAAAGGGGTCGCAACCCACAGGTTGAGAACCACTGCACTAAGGGTTCCCCTCCCAGGCAGCCCTACCAGTGTCTGGTGTGCATAGTTCTGTGAGGTGAGAGAAATGGACTTAGTGTCTGCTTCTGGTGACAGTTGATGTGGGTGGGCTTTCTCCCTATGTCAAATCCCTCTCAAGCCATTTGTCACCACAACAGAGGGAGCCATGCACAAAAAAGCAAGAAGAGGATGCAGCACAGCAGGACAGCAAGCAGAACAAAGATTGAATAAGCACAATTCACTTCAATCATGAATCGGGTGCCCTTGAGATGTGAGGAAGACCCCAGTCTAGTGACATTAGATCAGGTTTAGGGATTGAGTGAAGCCACCCCTCTTGGCTCCCCTCAGCCCGTATTTTGCTTTCCCATTGATCCTGACCCTTGCATCGTGATTGGTCCTTATTCCAGCATGATGGTTGGTTTCATAACCACGGCATATGGGAATGTGTTAGTCGATAGGTTATACAGGCACAGCCTCTGGAATGGGTAAGTGAGGAGGCGATTTGGGCTCGCTCATGCAGACCTCTAGTTGTCCTTGACATGACTGGTAGAATGGATCATGTGAAGTGATTTGAGATCGGCGTTGAGATCTGATAGGTCATGCAGACTTCTAGCTGATCCTGGAAGTACCCTATTTTAAGGAAACAGAATGTTTGGCGTTTAAGTCGTATTTGAGCTTAAATTTTGAGCAATAGGCTGTGGCTCACAGTGAGAGTCTATGTGGAGACCCTACATCCATTTTGAGGGGCCACAGATTCAGCCCCCATTGAGTTCTTTCCTACTCTGACTGGCAGTGGAAAGCTTGTCCCTCAGGCAGTGTGCTTGCGTCCACTCCCCGGGCCACACTCAACGATATACGGTAGTGTGCACATCCCAATGAAGGTCCCGCTCATGCTCTCACAGGCCCTCCTGAAACTCCAGGAATTGATCTGTCTTCAGTCACAATTTTGTGACAAAGTTGTTTCTTTTCTATGTCTTATTTAAGTTTTCAGGAGCCCAGGTGGTAATGCTGGATAGTGTTGGACTATTAAGAGCAAGGTCGCTGGTTCAAAGCCACTAGTCATTCCACAGGAGAAAGATGAGGTTATTGCTTCCTGTAAAGGTAGCAACTTCAGGATCCCTACACAGAGTCACTATGAGTCAGAGTCAGCAGGACAGAATGGGTGTCATTTTATTTAAGTCACTGTGGCTGTGGGTCCTTCCAACACCATTGTGGCCTCATGCGGATGCTCTCCTTCATCCAGAACAGCAGTTTTTGCCTTTTTCTTGTGTAAAACTTAGCAAAGGAGTTCCTAATAAAATATAGTTGGATTGGGAGTCTTTTTCCCCTAAAAACAAAGTAAATACAATAAAAGAAACGAGACTATGGTGCTAATAACCAGTTGGAGAGTTGAGAGAGCTGAACTCTCAATCCTGATAGAAAACCATTGTGACTGAGCACCTTCTCAAGGTCATCCACAGCCTATGAGGTTGAGCCTATGTGTTGGGGAGTAATTGTGTACATAAAGTTAACCATTTCTCTTTCTAAAGATTCTGTCTAAAGCTTACTTTAAATAATAAGTTTTCCCCTGGGCTAGGTAAAGTTCAGGGAGTTTAACCCCCTAGGACCCACCCCCTCTCAGCATTCATCATGTTAGGCCAGAGGAGGCAAATCACACCCACTACCCAGGGAGCACTGCTTCCAAAAGCACATTGCCTGTGCCGGGGAAGAGGGGAGGTACCCGGACCAGAAATGCTGACAGAGTGGAACCAGAGAGCTCAGCCCCCAGCTTCCCGAGGGAGCAGCTGTGATGGTTCACTTCTGGATGAATATGTTTAAGCAAAGGCCAAGGGCATGACTTGGGCAGCACGAAAAGCAGATGTGCAGAGGTTGTTCACGGCATTCCAGAAGTTCACACACTCTCCTGAGGCTCCTTGGCTCAATGGCAGGAAGTCATTGGTGGCTTCCACCTTCAATCCCAAAAGGTCACTGCCGTCCAGTGGATTCCAACCACAGTGACCCTATATGGAGTTTTCAAGACTGTAAATTTTCATGGGAGCCAGCAGTCTCATTGTCCCCCCTGGGACAGCGAGCTAGCAGCCCGTTTTGCCACCAGGGCTCCTTCCTCTCAAATTCTGGATCCAGTCCCTCCGAATATCCTGCCCTGCCCTTGTCTAGGCTTCTTAAATGCGTTCCACGCTGCTTATGTTAGTCTGGGTGCATTCGAGAAACAAATCCACAGAAACACGTATGTATAAGAGAGTTGTATATAAAGGGTGAGTGCACATCAAGAAAACATGCTCACATGTGCTTATGCACCCGCTTTGTCTTCAGCGATCATGTTGGTGTAGGCTGGTGTGCTTTTTCCATGTGGACTTTGTTGTTTCTTAGCTACATGGCCCCCTGTTTATCTTCCAGCCTTTAAGACCCCAGACGCTATATGCTTTGATAGCCGGGCACCATGGTGCTTAACTACTACACCACCAGGGTTCATTAGCATGTGACTTATCTCCTGTCATTCACACTAGATGCTCAAAATAGCAGGAGACCAGGTTTCTCCTTTGTGGCCACACCAGGTACTGACAGAACCAAGAACAGAGACACAGTTATATATCTTGACTATCATTTTCATATTATATGCCAGGAATCCCTAGGAAGTGTCTTGGAATTGTTCTACTCTGGTTCAAATTTCACACACCCTCCCAGTTTCCATACTGACTCAGCCAAACCCCTAGTAACTGATTTGCACCTCCTATCAACTTGGAGAAAACACCCTAGGCCAGATATAGAAGTGGACATACTTGGTACCCAGAAAACCTGTTCAGTGTTTTGAGGGCGGCTCAGCAAACAAAATGGGCACAGTGATTAAACATTCAGCTGCTAACACAACGGTCCACTCTGTAGTGGTTCTGCAAGAGAAGGATATGGTAGTTGACCCCCCAAAAGAGTTACAAACTTGGAAACCCTACGGGTATTTGTATAGGGTCGCTATGTGTTCCAATTGAGATGATTGTCATAGGTTGGGTTTAGTTCAACCCGTCTTACTGAGGAGACTCCTTCTTTACACGCGATCAGTTACTTTAGAGGAAAAAGACATGCCTGTCCCAGAACAATCCAAGGACTGGTAAAGGCAACACCCACAAAGACACTCCCTCTGCCTGCCTAACTCTAAAATGCTGCCCATAAAACACTCTGCCTGGTAATATCTGGGCAGCACACTGGGGAGGTGCAGCAAATGTGTGTTGAATGTATGAGGCCATTTCATAGTTTGGTTGCACGATCAGGGTGTCTGTCATAAAGCCCATCTCTTTGACTCCACCTCTCAGCAGAGATGAACACAAGCTTCCCATTTTTTTCTCGGCAATGTCCTTGTCAAATAAAAGTTCCTTGTAGATCAGTAACTTGCCACAGAGCAAAAGATATGGGAAGAGGCTCATCTTTCTCCTGGCTATGAAATAGAATGGCAAGCCCCTCCCTTCAACACACACACACACGCACGCACACACACACACGCGTACACACACACCCCTGCCTTACAACTACATTCGGTTGATTAGCAAACAAAGCTCTACAACCCAACTATGTGTTTTTCTTCTCCAGAGGAATGACGGACTTATATACCCTGCATTGTCTTTTTTTAATGGAATTGCCCCAGTTCTCCTCACCTTTCCTTAGATAGTGCAGTAAACTATTAGATGACTGCAGGTATTGAAAACTAGTATTGATTTCAGGTTTGTGTCACCTTTGGCTTTTAGCACCCTCCACTTCTCTAGTAAGCTTTCCATTGCTTTGGGGAAATTTTCTCTTTCTGAATTTATTATGTGAGGGTGGTAGTGTAATAATCAATGTGCCTATGGAGGACTATCCTTCATGACCTAAACTCATTAAGGGGCAGTGCCTGATGGAGCATCAGGTTGGAGGAAGGCCTATTAACAACCTGCATTATACAGATGACACAATTTTGCTGAAAATGAGAAGGACTTGATTCACTTGCTGATGAAGATGAAGGATTGATTAAAGCCTTCAGTTTGGATTATGACTCAATGTAAAGAAAGCCCAGACCCTCACAACTGGACCTATTGATAACATCATGATAAATGGAGGAAAGATCGAAATTGTCAAGGATTTTGTCTTGCTTGAATCCACAATCAATTCTCATGGAAGCAGCAGAGAAGAGAACAAATGACACATTTCACTAGTCAAATCTGCTGCACGAGACCTCTTTAAAGTGTTGAAAAGCAAGAGATTACTTTGAGGACTGGGGCGGGTTGACCCAGGCCATGGTATTTTCAACTGTCTCATATTCATGTGAAAGTTGAACACTGAATAAGGAAGACCAAAGAAGAATAGATATATTTGATTAGTAGTGATGTAAAAGAGTAATGAATGTACCATGGACTGCCAAAAGAACAAACCCATCTAACTTGGATGAAGTACAGCCAGAATGTTCCTCAGGGCAAGGATAATGAGACTTCGCCTTAACTTTGATATGTTCTCCGGAGAGATCAGTCCCTGGAGCAGGACATCGTGTTCTGGAAAGTAGAGGGGCAATGAAAAAGAGGAAAGCCCTCAACAAATGGGATTGACACAGTGGCTGCAACAATGGGCTCAAACTTAAGAACAACTGTGAGAATGGTACAGGACCGGGCAGTGTATGATTATGTTGTATGTATGGTCACAATGAATCCAAACCCTCACTATGACACTGAACAACAACAACAACAACAACCTGACTGAATCCTCTAGGAGGACTCTTGAATGTGAGAAAAATGGAACGAAGCCAGAGGAAGGATTGGAGGATGTCTTAAGTTTCTGTCTTAATCTCCTTAACCAAAAATTATCCAACAAGTCAGTAGCCTTAAAACACTTTTCCCCCTGCTTTGGAGCTTACAGGTTCAAATTTGGGGTGCGACTCTAGGTCAGGGTCCTTCTTTGTGGATACCAGAAAGTTCCTTGGCATTCCTCGCTATCTTTCTCCCCGTACTGTGTGTTACTGGGACTATCCTGGCCTTTAACATAGAAGTGTTTAGGTTTAGGCTCAAGCCTATTCTCATATGGCCTCATTTTTTAAAACATTTTATTAGGGACTCATACAACTCTTATCACAATCCATACATATACATATATCAATTGTATAAAGCACATCTGTACATTCTTTGCCTTAATCATTTTCTTTTTTTTACGTTTTATTAGGGGCTCATACAACTCTTATCACAATCCATACATATACATACATCAATTATATAAAGCACATCCGCACATTCCCTGCCCCAATCATTCTCAAAGCATTTGCTCTCCACTTATGCACTTTGCATCAGGTCCTCTTTTTTTTCCCACTCCCTCCCCACTCCCCCCTCCCTCATGTACCCTTGGTAATTTATACATTGTTATTTTGTCATATCTTGCTCTATCCCGAGTCTCCCTTCCCCTCCTTCTCTGCTGTCCATCTCCCAGGGAGGAGGTCACATGTGGATCCTCGTAATCAGTTCCCCCTTTCCAACCCACCCACCCTCCACTCTCCCAGCATCGCCCCTCACACCTTTGGTCCTGAAGGTATCATCCACCCTGGATTCCCTGTGCCTCCAGCCCCCATATTCACCAGTGTACAACCTCTGCCCTATCCAGCCCTGCAAGGTAGAATTTGGATCATGGTAGTTGGGGGGAGGAAGCATCCAGGATCTGGGGGAAAGCTGTGTTCTTCATCGGTACTACCTCGCACCCTGACTGACCCATCTCCTCTTCTAAACCCCTCTATGAAGGGATCTCCAGTGACCATACGGCCTCATTTATATTACAAAAGTACTCCCTTCTTTTCAAACAGGATCATGTCCACCAAGGTTCAAATTTCTCACATATTTTGAGGGGGCTACAGATCAATCCATAATGGTTCTTTTGGGTAGCTGTAACAACTGGCTACCAATCGAGTGACTTAAACAGCAGGCATTTGTTCTCTCACTTTTCTGAAGGACAAAGGGTTAAAATTAAGGTGTGGGCAAGATTCATTCCTTCTGAGAGCTCTGAAGGAGAATCAAAGTAGCCTCTCTCTGCTTCTGGTCACTGCTGCTAATCCTTGATATTTCTTGGCTTATAGATGCACTGATCCAATCTCTGCCAGTGTCTTCACACGGGGTCTCTGTGTGCCCACTCCCCTTCCTATAAGAACACACCAATCAGTGCATGTAGTATCCATCTGAAATCTAAACCCAGAAAGATGGAGCTCTTGAAATACTTATCTAAGCACATCTGCCAAGACCTCCTCTCCAAGTAAGGCCATAGCCTCAGGTCCCATGTGAACATGAATGGGTGTGTGTGAATGTGATTTAATGTACTACAGAGGGCACGCTTTGGCCTCAGGAGGAGTGTTTCGCCAGTACCGGCTTCACAGCCCTGAGATTGCCCAGGCATTTGCCACATTTTCTTGTCTTCCCAACATTTATCCACCATTAGGCCTTTTTCCCTAAGTTAGTCAAGCGTCAGTTTCTGTCACTTGTGATCATGACCCTCCCTCCCGCCCAGGTCACAAATTTATAGTGACACAGGCAGTTTCTTTAATGGGCACTATGTTATCCTGACTAGCAAGCATTGCTAAGGAGGGAGGATGAATCAGGGAGAACCCGCTTGCTTCATCTAGCTTCGGGGCAGTCCACAGAGGATTGATCCCTGAGCCACTAACGAATTTTGCAACTGTCACAGAACAATGCAAATAAGTAAGATCCACATCTGCTGAACACCATCATGAGGTCAAACTGTGTGTAAATAAATGCCTGTTTCAAAGAGTGAGTAAATCCTATGGTAAGGAGTGAGAGGGCTTTGTTGGCATAAACCCAGCAAGGCATTATGGGTCGGATATTAACGAACTCATGCTCCTGGGCCTCACAGAGCCCCAGCTCAACTGCTTCAGCTTGTGGACAAACTGAACTCAGGGTACCCGGAGAGAGCACTACCATTTTGATGAACAAGGTTGGTTGGGGATGATGCTTCCTAACTTGCATTTTAATATAAATTTGATGATTCATCTGAGCAATGTGGAAAGAGCATTCAGATAAAAGAGAGGGACAAACATCAAGTGACCAGAGGATCAATGCTCCCCCTGTCCCCGGGGAGTGTGAAATTCTCCCATCATGACCCACCAGCTTCCCTGGAAATTCCTGTCTTAACTCAGGCACTTAATATCAATGGTGTCTCTGCTTCCTTTCTTCTTGCACACCCCCCAGGCATTAACTGTCATCCTTCCTCTCCCTAAAATATACTTTGAATCTATTCACTTCATGCCATCCCTACTGCCCCAAGGTGTGTCTTGCATTGACTATGAAACTAGATTCTGTATCCATTTTCCAGGGCTGTCAAAACAAAGCATCGTAAATCAGGTGGCTTTTAAGAACAGTCCACCACCTGTCTATCAGTTCGTGGTGCAGTGGTAGCTAGAGTGCTGCTGTGAAATTGGAAGCTGTGCCACCGATATGACAAACCCCATAAGGGTCAGCAATGATGGGCAGGCTTCAGTGGAACCTCGAGCCCTGTGGTGCTCAACCTTCCTTTAATACAATTCCTCATGTTGTGGTGACCCCCAACCATAAAATCATTTTCCTTGCTACTTCATAACTGTAATGTTGCTACTGCCATGAATCGGGTGACTCGTGTTAAAAGGTCGCTGGACCCCAAAAGGGGTCACAACCCACAGATTGAGAACCACTGCTCTAGCCTAAGGCAGACTAGGAAGAAAGACCTGGTGATCTACTTCCAAATATTAACAAATGAAAGCCTTATGGGTCACAACAAAATATGGTCCTATAGAGTGCTGGAAGATGAGCCACTGACCTGCAAACAACAGCTACAAAAATAGACTCAAACACACCAACAAAGGCCTGCTGAACTCCAAAGCCCTAACAAACCCACTGCCCTCAAGTCCATGCCAACTCATAGCGGCCCTATAGGACAGGGGCGAACTGTGTATTAGTCTGGGTATGCTAGAGGAAAATCGAGGGAGACTCATGTGTATGAGAGAGAGTTGGTGGTTTTTAAAAATCATTTCCCTATTATTTAATCATTATATTAGGGATTTATACAACTCTTTTCACAATCCATCCATCCATCCATTATAAAGCACATTTATACATTCATTGCCCTCATCATAGTCAAAACATTTGCTCTCCACATAAGCCCCTGGCACCTGCTCCTCATTTTTCTCCTCCCTCCCCACTCCCCCCTCCTTATGAACCCTTGATAATTTTATTGAGGGCTCATACAACTCTTATCACAGTCATTCCATCCATCCATCCATCCATCCATCCATCCATCCATCCATCCACCCATTGTGTGTCAAGTATATTTGTACATGTGTTGCCCTCATCCTTCTCAAAACATTTGCTTTCTACTTGAGCCCTTCGTATCAGCTCCTCATTTCCCCACTTCCATCCTCTTCCCCCTCCCTCATAAATCCTTGGTAATATATAAATTATTTTGTCATATCTTACACGTCAAACATCTCACTTCCCGCACTTTTCTGTTGTCCGTCCCCCAGGGCAGAGATTTTATGTAGATCCTTGTAATCGATTCACCCTTTCTACCCCACCTTCCCTCCACCCTCCTGGTATTGCCACTCTCACCACTGGTCCTGAAGGGATCATCTGTCATGGATTCCCTGTGTTTCCAGCTCCTTTCTGTACCAGAGTACATGTTCTGGTCTAATTCTACCTTATAAATCCAGAGAGAGAGTTTTATATCAAACAGTAATTGTACATTAAGCAAACGTCCCAGCCCAGTGCACATCAAATCCATAAGTCTGGTATTAGCCCATATGTCTGATACCAATCTATAAATTCCTTTTCAGACCCATAAAACATGTGCAGTGATGCTGAATGCAGGATAATCACAGGCCAATGGGTGGAAAGTCTTGTGGATCCAGTGGCATTGTAAGCATCTCAGTGCTGGCTGCGATCTCTCTGAGGCTTCTTTGGCTTCAGAGGTCTGGTCGCATCCATTTGGCTTGCCTTCTGCAATGTCTCCCAAGGAGTAGCAGAGAGAGAGAGAGAGAGAGAGAGAGAGAGAGAGAGAGAGAGAGAGAGAGAGAGAGAGAGAGAGGTGTCTTCCACCTCCAAGGAGGAAGTACCAGATTTCTCAGAGTTCTCAGAAGGAGGCTATGCCCACATAAAAATCTCACTGACTATCTCCAGATTGGCAGCCTAAACTCCACGCCTACACTCCTAATCCTTAACTTGACACAAGATTAGGTGACTACCACAGGCTCCTAATCCATAACAAGCCCATTTATTTTTTCCCTGCATACCGACACCAATCCAATACCCAAAGCTTTACACAATGGGTGGAGATCTACTTCTAAAACATGAATATAGAAAAATCGCTTTTGCTTGAAGGCTCTCAAGGAAATTCTCACTGAAAACTCCATTCCTATTATCTCACCTCCCCCAAATTAGTCTTCTTCTGGGCTGTCAGTCACACCAAGATCTCTCCTGCCCCAAGGCCTTTACATGCACTGTCACCTCTTCCAAGCCCTGAAGTGCCAAGTTCAAAGTTCCAGTTAATCTCCCTGATACTGAATTTTAAGAACTGTGTGTGTAGGAGGGAAGGGGTTGGGCTGTTTGTTGAACTGCTGGGTTTTGGAGCCATTTGTCATGCAACCTCATTTTGTCAATGACTGGTTAATCAATGCATCATTCATTTGCCCTTCTTCCACTCACAGCACATGGCTTGTATCTTTGGGATCACTCTTCCACCATGCTCCATCTCCATGCTTCTGCTGGCATTGACCCAATCTGCCAGCTCCAGGCCTGGCTAGTCAGGGCATGACTTTCCTCTGTCCAAAGGGACTGGGTCAGACTCAGTATGAGACTCATGCTAGGTTAATGATATCTAACCCTAAAAAATGCCCCAGAAACAATTTCCCCATTGCCAATGAGTCCATTTTGAATCATAGAATGTCCCTGTGGGGTTTCTCAGACTGTAAATATTTATGTGAGCAGAAAGTTCCATCTTTTTCCCTATGAGGTAGCTGGTAGGGTAGCACTGCCAACCTTGCAATTAGCAATCCAATGCTTACCTGATAGTACCACCAATGATTAGAAAGGAAAAGAGCCTCTCTCTAATAGAATTCCTGAGCTCCTAGATAAAACTACAGCTGTCATCAGGAAGCCTGCGTGAAACTCAAAAGGAAACAGCTCTGAAAGGAAAAGGTTCAAACTCTGATGGTATCAACTGAGTGCCAGAACCCAGCTATTCTTGATGCTCTGTCTCCAGACTTACAAATTCCATAAACCTACCCATTAATTCCTTCTCCTGCTCCTTCCCTTCTCACGCCCCAAGGTACTTTGACTTAGCTTTGAAGGCACTCACAACTTCACGGGTTCTGCCTTGCACAGGTGTCTGCTTGCTTCCAGTTCAGTCCTGACATTGTCCCTATCGTTAGCCATGTTAGGCTTGCGTCCTAGAGCTTTCCTTTGCTTGTCTCCCTATTGCTCTTGTCCTATGAAGTCTGTGGCTTTATCTTTAAGTCTAAGTCCTGCCCTTTCGCTTTCGTAGAAATCTGTCTCTGTATCTTGGCTCATGGCAGGTTGTGTCCTTCAAAGATGACTGTCCTAATGTTGCACATCGCACATTCTCTTGTTACAAGATGAGTTTGTGTTCATTTTTCCAGAAACAGGGCCTGCTTTCCCTCTTCCTTGCATCTTGGCAGGCCTTTGACTATGGCAGAAGTGTTGCTCTGTGACTTCCACCTGGTCGTATTGGGTTGTTCACCATTGGGACCCTGTCAGGATGTTGCAAGGAAGACCAAGCCAAATGTAAATGTCACATATAGGGTTCTTCTTGAGCTCCAACCAATAGAAGTATCAGTCGTGTGAGGGAGTGAGTCTTAAGAGAGCTGCAGCCTCTGTCCTTTGAGCTACCCCAGCTAATGCTTGATGAAGCCAAAGCTAGTGTCCTCACTGAGCTCTGCCCAGATTGCAGATTTGTGAGCAAAATTGATATTATCATTACTTTAAGATGTTATTTGTGGGGATACTTTCTGTTAGCAGCAGATTATCAGAATACTGCCTAATCAGACTGCATTGCCAGTTTTACTCTCTCTCTCTCCATATATAGATATAGATATCCTCCACTCATCTGTCAGTTGGTTGTACTATAATGGTTTGTGTATTGTTATGGTGCTGGAAGCTCTGTTCCCAGAATTTCAAATACCAGCAGGATTGCCCATGGTGGACAGGTTTCAGTGAAGCTTCTAGACTAAGACAGACAAGGAAGAGGGGCCTGACCGTCCACTTCCAAAAATTACTGAAAGAAAACCTTATGGATCACAAGAGAACACTGACTGACTAATGTGTTTTGGACACACTATCAGTGGACAATTGCTAGAGGAAGACATCATATTTGATGAAATAGAGGGACAGGGAAGATCCTTATTGAGGCAGATTGACCTAATCGCTGCAACAATGGACTTCAACATTCAGGAATGTGTGACAATGGTGCAAGATCAGACAGCACTCCATTCCATTTCATATAAGGTCTCCATGGATCACAGTAGACTTGATGGCACTCTCTATATGTTTGTCTTCAGTGACTTCCCATAGGGCTGCTCTGCCTGGCAGCCTCTATTCTTCATGCTTCCAAATGGGGAGCACAACAGGTCCATAGTCACTGATATTCCCCTCAATCCCCAGGTCAAGTAAGGAGGCATGAAACTAACTATGTTGTTCTCTTTGCCTTGTCTCTCTTCCTTTTCCCCTCCTCCAACAGGGCTAGAGGGGGTAAATACTTACCTTGCAGTCTAGAAGAGAATTTCTTCCACACCAAAATCTTCTCCTTCCTCAAAAGGCACATACATGCTTTTCTCCTTGTTTTGAATTAATATGGCAGATGGGATGGTAGGAAAGAAAATGAACTAGTCTAACAGAATGGCCAAACAGATTTACCTTCCACATAAGAATGCAAATAACTCCTCAATCTTGTTATAGAGTCATGATATGATGAGCTCCATCAAAGCAGAGTAGAACACCACGGAGGTCAGACCAGAAAGACCATATTGAGTTGATTTTGTATGAGAGATTCTAGTTGCTAATTATACTTTTCATAACAGACAGATGGCAGGTATAGAAGCCCAGACTTAAAATGTCTTTATCTAATTGCCTGCCTAAATATATATTTACAATATGGTCCTCAAAGGGAATACTTTCTTTACCTTAAATTCCATTTCTTTTTCCCCTTTTTTATGTAATTTTATTGAAGTATCATTGATGTACAATAAACCATAGTGTGTTTTGCTCTTTGAGGTTTTTAAAAAGAATCATTTTATTGGGGGCTCCTACAACTCTTATCACAATCTATACATACATCCACTGCGTACATTTGTTGCCATCATCATTCTCAAAACATTTGCTTTCTACTTGAGCCCTTGGTAGTAGCTCCTCATTTCCCCTCCTTCCCCCTTCCCCTCCCTCATGGACCCTTGATAATTTATAAATTATTATTCTGTCCTATCTTACACTGTCCGACATCTACCTTCACCCACTTTTTTGTTGTCCCTCCCTCATGGAGGAGGTTATATGTAGATCCTTGTAATCAGATCCCTCTTTCTACCCCACCTTTCCTCCATCCTCCTGTTATTGCTACTCTCAGCACTGGTCCTGAAGGGGTCATCTGTCCTGGTTTCCCTGTGTTTCCAGTTCCTATATGGACCAGTGTATATTCTCTGGTCTAGCCAGGTTTGTAAGGTAGAATTGGGATCATGAGAGTGGGCGCGGTAGCATTTAGGAATGAGAGGAAAGTTATATGTTTCATCGTTGCTACACTGCATCCTGACTGGCTCATCTCCTCCCAGCGACCCTTCTGTAAGGGGTTGTCCAGTTGCCTACAGATAGATCTTGGATCCCCTAACGGTACCCCCCCCCCCTCATTCACAATGATATGATTTTTTTGTTCTTTGATGCCTGATACCTGATCCCTTCTACATCTTGTGATCACACAGGCTGGTGTGCTTCTTTCATGTGCGCTTTATTGCTTCTGAGTTAGATGGCCACTTGTGAACCTTCTAGTCTTTAAAACCCTAGACTCTTTATCTTTTGATAGCTAGGCTCCATAAGCTTTCTTCAGCACATTTGTTTATACACCCACTTTTTGTCTTGAGTGATTGTGTCGGGAAGGTGACCATCATGGAATACCAGTTCCTTAAATTCCATATCTATAGGCTTAAGTCTTACCCACAGGAAACCTATTTTTATTTTATCCCTGGAACAAAATCTTGCAATAATTTTCTCTTTTTGGGCAAGTCCATCCTCAATCACTTATCCTTTAACATTTACAAGAATTTATCTGTAACCAACCCCATTTATATAGTCTCATTCATGCTATTTCCACAATAATTGCTAATAACCCTATTTTTTAGAATCGGCAGAAAGCATCAGCATCAATATCCCATTGCCACTGGGTTGATTTCAACTCAGTGGTACCCTATAGGACAGAATAGTATTGCCTCATAGGTTTCCAAGGCTGAAAAAAAATATCTTTATTGTGAGTTGGGTGAAGGTTTACAGAATACATCTGTTTTCCATTTGACAGTTCACACATATTTTGCTTCATGATATTGACTGCAATCTGCTCAACGTAATATCACTTATCGCACTTCCTCCTTGTATTTCCTGTTTCCATTCCCCCTTCTTTCCTGACCTTTCTGAACTTTATCTTTGAATAAATTATATCCTTTTGATTCAAAGAGTTGATTAGTGTTACTTTTTACCTTATAGATCTACCTATTGTTTGGCTGAAGATTGAGCCAAGGGAGTGAGTTCAGTTCCAGATCTGAAGCTGCCTAAGGAAAACATTCTTGTGGGTTCCAAGAATCTCTCGCTGAGCAATACCACTGAACATTTAAAATAAGTTTAAACTTTGTTGCACATATTTCTCCTATTCTATCCCAAAATTCCAAAGCAAACTCATTATCATTGTGTTGAAGCTGACTCATAGAGACCCTACAAGATAGAATAGAACTTCACCCTTTGATTTTCCAAGGCTTAAATCTTTACCAGAGCAGACAAACTCCTATTTCTCACATGGACCAACTGATAGGTTAGAACCACTTTCCTTGTGGTTAGGAGATCAATGAGGAGTCCACTCTGCCATTAGAGCTCGTTAAGAATGCGATCCAGCATCCCCTAATACTATCCCTCTCAGATCAGTTGGTAGTGGTAATCAATGTAAATCTTAAGGGGGTCAGACTGCCACATCGTAACTCTTCCTTGGGGAAGATGGTGGGTTTGAACTGCTGATTGATTAGCCCTTAAGTGCTTAATTACTGCCTCACCAGGGTTCTCCTTAACATCAAAACAGTGGACACTTATTGGTTTATCTTACTGGTCTCTGTTCCCTAAAAATTGCACTTCATCCACAGGGTTTTCGTCCACAACACACAGCTGCTAGTGTTTTTGGTTTGTTTTTCCACATGACTTCACCTTCCTGGTCAAAGCTGATTTGTCCAGGGCTAAACACACAATGAAAACATAGCCATATTTGTACACTACAAAATTTGAAGTGAGACAGCAAGCTATTTGTTGAGTTTTTTGAATGACTAAAGTCTATAAGGAAGTGTTATGATACAGGAAACAGTGAGTTTTGATGTCCAGGATCTATGCTGGGGACCCAGTTGGCACTCCGAATGACTATTCAAAGTGATGGTATGAATTCTCCTCTTCCATGACCTACACATATAATAGATATAACCACTAAGTCCATGATTTGACAAATGTCTTGTGTGATTGAGTTTGGGTTCCCCATAGGATTAGATCCTGAGACAAAGGTTTTAATTAAGCCATTTTCTGGGGAGATATCAATAAGGAAATGGGAAATAGAAAAGAGAAAGAAGGCAGCCAATGAAAAGTACATTATCAAACAATTTAAAATTGTGAGCAACTGGAGGTTAATCTTACTGGAGACACTGTAGAAAATCCACTAGTTATTCTGCCCAGAATGTGAGGGAGTGTGGCTATTTGTCCAACAACTCCTATGGGTCATTGGTTAAGGGTTACTCCAGGAAGCAAGAATTAACTCCACAACCTCCTAAGCCATGCATGCTCAGGTACAGTGGTCTACAGAAACTAGAGAAAGCAAGAAGAGAGATGTGCTGGCCATTCGGAATTAGGCTAGCATGCCAAGTTGTCAGACATGTCAGGTTCTTGAACTACCATAACTTGAAAGTCATCATGATCCTGTGAGATATACCACTGGTATTTCAAACACAAGCATAGTTACCCGTGGTGGAAAATTTTCAGAAAAGCTTACAAGCTAAATAGACTAGAAAGAATAACCTGCCAATCTACATCTGAAAAAAATAGTGGTGTTTGTGGAGCACATTGATAGCAGTGGAATATTGTTTCATATAGTGCAGGATGATGAACCCCTCAAGTTGGAAGACACTCAAAATATAATTGGGGAAGAGCTGTCTCCTCAAAGTAGAGTTGACCTTAGTGATATAAAGTTTTCAGGACCTATATTTGTTGATGTGGCAATGACTCAAAATGAGAAGAAACAGCAGTACTGCAATAACCACTAACAAGAAGATGGGATGCATGAAATATGGATCTAGAAAAATTGGAAGCCATGACAAAATGGAACACATAAAGATCAAACACTCTAGGTGTTATTGAACTGAAATAGACTGGTATTGGCCATTTTGAATTTCACAATAATATGGTTTACATACCAGAGTAACAAATTTGAAAGGAATGGATGACTTTCATGTTAAAAATGAGAATGTTTCAACATCGATTCCAATGTTCACCATTGTTAGGTGTAGGATATATTACACCTACAAGGATGAATAATTAATAAAGTTATTATTCAAATTTACACACCAACCACTAATGCTAACAATAAAGCCATTGAGGATTTTTACCAACCTTTTCAGTCTGAAATTGATGAAACATGCAATCAAGATTACTGATGACTTGAATGCAAAAATTGGAAACTAAGGAGGAGGATCACTAGTTAGAAAATATGGCCATGGGGATGGTAGCCACATGATAGAATTTTCCAATAAGGATGGCTTATTGATTGAAGATTTATTTTTCAGGGATGTAAACAGTAACCATAGACATGGATCATGTATATTCGATAGAAATACACACGAATTATATCAACTATATCTGTTGAAATAAACTACTATACATACTCGAGTATAACCCAAGGCAACTAATTTTACCCCCCAAAGCTGGGGTGCTTTTTCAGCATAATAAATGTGGTGAAAAAACCTCGGCTTATACTCAAGTATTTACGGTATAAAGAAGTTCAATATCATCAGTCACGAGACTGGAGACGAACTGTGGAACAAACCATCAATGGCAAATTCAATTTGAATTCCAACAAAATTAAAACAAGTTCCCAAGAGTCAAAGTATGAATTTGAGTATATCTCATCTAAATTAGAGGATACTTCAAGAAGAAAGTTGACACATTGAACACAAATCACCTGAGATGATACGAGTTCTGCAATAATATCAAGAACATCATAAATAAAGAAATTCAAAGATAATTAAAAAGATAGAAACTAAAGAAAAGACAAAACGGATGTCACCTTGAATGTGGAGTAGCTGAAGCCAATGAAAGAAATGATGAAGTACGAAAAAGAGAGAGAGAAATATAGAAATAATTGATGAAGTAAAGACGCTGAATAAAGAAGCTGAACATAAAATTTCAAAGGGGAATTAAAAAAGATGGAATAAAGAATTATATGAAAAGGTGCAAAGACCTGGAATTAGGACAGCAAAAATGAAAAGCATGTGCATTTCACTAGCTGAAAAAATTGAAGAGAAATTCAAAATACAGAATTACACAGATAGCATCAAAAGAAGATGAAAGGTATTCACTGACCACATGAAGCCCAGGCTCCACAGCGCTGAGTCCAGAAGACCAAGATAGCATAGGTTTCTCACTGCAGATTGCTCTGAAAGTGCTCACAGTAGTAGGCCCTGGATCAACTGGGGAAAATGTAGAACTCAAAATAAGAAGACTAACCTTAGGATATGATAGGCACTAGTGGAATTCCCATTTGACACCTGACCTCACATCCATGGCTCAACTTTCAGCCCCCAAATAGGAGACCTATACTGTCAACGATGTACAATTCAGAGCCCAGCATTTGTCAGGGAGTTACTCAGAAAGCAGGAAGGCATGGGAACGAAAGACCAATGGAAACGGCAAACAAAGGGAGGGAATAGGAAAAGTAGTATTGCATTGTAGGTATTGCAATCAATATCATAAAACATTGCATGAATTGTAAAGAAAATCAATTTACTCTGTAGATTTTCCCTCACATCACAATCAAAACAGTGTAAAAAGAAAATAAGTCATATGACCGAGTACACTGGTAGATCTTGCTGAAGACCAATTTCCAGTGTTAAAAGATGTCACTTTGAGGAATAAGGCACAGCTGAGCCCTAGTGGTATAGTGGTTACAAACATAATGCGTCAGAACCAACCAAGTTGGGTTGCTCAACACAAGATCAGCAGTTCTGCTCCCATACAAAGTTCCAGTATTGGAAACCCACAGGGATATCTCTCCCCTGTCCTATAGAGTTGCTAAGGGTTGGAATCAACTTGATGGCAGTGAACTGGATGTAAGCCAGGCTGACTAGAGACACAAATCAAGTGACACTCATATATGTGCAATAAATAGTTTTCTATCAAGAAGTCATTATATTATTTCTATTTCAAGGAAATATCCCAGGCCAGTCCAATTCAAGTCCATAAGTCCAACACTAGCCCATAAGTTCCTTTCCAACTTACGCAGTTACATGCAATGATGCAGAATGCAGGGATGGCAAAGGCCAGTGATTGCAATGTCGTGTGGACCCAAGGTCGATGGAAGCATGGCAAGACTCTGGCAGCTCTCAACGTGGGCAGGAAGCAGTCAGGTGAATGCAAAAAGAAGGGGAGGTTCCCAGGGCCCTCCTTATGAGAAGGCCATGGTCACAAAGAGGCACCATCAGGCTATGGTGTGATTGACAGATTGGATACCAACCTTACACTTTTACATATCTTCAAACTGACATAAAATTATATAACTATCATACTATGGCATTTTCAATCACCTCATATGTACTTGAAAATGGACAATAATTATGAAAGATAAAATAAAAGTTGATGTCTTTGAATTATGATGCTGGTGAAGAATATTGAATATTCCATGGACTTTTAGAAGAAGGAACAAATCTTTCTTGGTGTAAGTAGAGCCAGAATGCTTCCTAGACGTGAGAATGGCAAGACTTCATATCACATACTTTGAACATCTTAACAGCTGAGCATAGTCCCTAGAGAAGGATATCATACTTGGTAAAGTGGAGTGGTGAAAAAAAGAAGAAGGTCCTCAATGGGATGAATTGGCATACTGGTTGCAAAAACGGTCTCCAACATTAACTGTGAGGAAACAGGCTGTGGGTGCTATGAGTTAGAGCCAAATTAACAGTGTCTAACAATGACAACTCCCCTCCCCCGCCCCATCTGTCAATTTGCTGCACTGTGGTAGCTTGTGCTTTGCTGTGATGCTGGGAGTTAGTCCACTAGTACTTCAAATACCAGGCAGGATCACCCACGGTGAACAGATTTCAACACAGCTTCCAGACTAAGAACTGACAGGACGACAAAACAATCAGTCCACTTCTGAGGGATTCACCATTGAAAACTTTATGCATAACAGTAAAATATTGTCTGATATAATGCCAGAAAATGAGTCCCTCAGATTGCAAAACAATCAAAATATCACCGAGAAAGAGAGCTTCCTCAAAGTAGAGTCCACCTTAATGATAACTCAAAACCTCACAACAGGAGCTGTAGATAACATCCTAATAAATGGAGAAAATATTGAAGTTATCAAGGATTTCGTCTTGCTTAGATTCACAGCTAATGCTCATGGAAACAACAATCAAAAAAACCAAATAACATATTGCATTAGGCAAATCTACTGCACATAACCACTTTAAAGTACTGAAGATCAAGAATTTCACTTAGGATTAAGTTGCGCCTGGCCCAAGGCATGGCATTTTCCGCCACACCTTATGCATGTGAAATTTGAACATTGAATGAGAACGACTGAAGGAGAACTGGCGCATTTGAATTAAGGTACTGACAAAAAAAATACTGAAAGTACCATGGGTGGAGAGAAGAACAAACAAATCTGTCTGAGAAGAAGTGCAGTTAAATGTTCCTTGGCAGATAGGATGGCGAGACTTCATCTCCTGTACTTTGCAGATGTTATCAGGACAGCCCAGTCCCTGGAGGACATCATACACATTACAGTGGAGGGGTTGCAAAAAGAGGAAGACACCCGATCAAATGGATCGAGACAATTCCTACAACAATGGACTCAAACATAACAAAATTTTTGAGTATGGGGCAGGACCAGGCAATGTTTCATTCTGTTGTGTAGGCATTATTATGAGAAAGAACTGACTTGAAGGCATCTAACAACAAAGTGTACTAAAGCTTCTTCTGGCACCTTCATTTGCTAATGGATTATAATTCAAAATGAGAAAAATCATTGCAACCATTCATTAATAATCAGAACATGAAACGTGCAAAATAAGAATCTAGGAAAATTGGAAATCATAAAAAAACGGAATCTGACCTATAAAGATCAATATCCTAGGCATTGGTGTGTTGAAATAGTCCCTTTGAATCTTAAAATGATAAGAATGACTATGCTGACAATGACAAATTCAAAAGAATGTCTCTTTCATCCTCAAAAAGAGCATTTTTAGATCTATCTTGAAGTGCAATGCTGCCTGTGACAGAATAATATTTATCTTCATACACAAGGAAGGCCGGTTAATAGAACCATTATTCAAATTTTCTCACAAACCACTAAAGCCAATGAACAATTGTACCAACTTCTTTAGTCTGAAATTGACCACACATGTACTGAAAATGCATTAATAATTGCTAACAATTGGAATGCACACATGGAAACAAAAAGGAAGGAAGAGTAATTAGAAACTATGGCTTTGGGGATCGAAAAGAAGCAGAAGACTGCATGAAAGAATTCTGCAAGAGCAATAACTGTCTCATTGCAAACACCTTTATTCAACAACAGGAGCGGCATATATACATGTGGAAAACACAGGAATGGAATTGATTAAATCTGTGGGAAGGCATGATAGAGAAGCTCAATATCATTGAGACAAAACAAGACCGGGGGCCAACTATGTAAAAGACTATCAATTACTAATATGCAAGTTCAAATCAAACCTGAAGAAAATTAAAATAAGAACGCAAAAGAGCCCAAATACAGTCTATATTATATCTGTGGTCGGTTGGGGTTTCTAGAGAAACAAACCAGTGATACTGATACATGTAGAAGAAGGAAATTTATATCAATAAAGAATTTTACATTAAGAAGTCCACACAACAAGAAACCCCAGTCCAACTCCAGCCCATAAATCAGATGCAAACTAGAGGCCCTTCCAGACTCCTGAAGCTGTTGGAGGAATAGCCCAAGAAACAGGAAAACCACAGGTTGGTGGAAGCAGAGTTGGGAGAATCCAATGTCAACAGGCAGTTGGCAGGCCACAGACAGCTCTTAGGGTCAGCAGGTCTCATGGTGATTGCCATCCCAAGAAGCCAGACGTAGGGTCCAGGGTCATTTCATCAGGAAGAAAAAGAGTGAGCCCATTCTCCACAGTCTACTTATAGCTATGAAATAGGTCATACCCCCAAGTAGAGTGTGAGCTGCACCTTCTGAAGATCCTGGTCAAGCTAAATTGACACGAAACCTTACTATCACAATATCTCACCTGAATTTAGAGCCTATCTCAAGAATGGTTCGGACATATTGAACGTTAATGATCAGCTACCAGAAGACTTGTGAAATAGCATAAAGGTCACCAATCTTTTTTTTTTTTTGTCATGTCACCTGTGGCTATTTATTTATTTATCATAAATCATTTTATTGGGGGCTCCTCAAAAAGATCATTAATAATACAGGAAAGAAAGAAAATACCACAGTGGATATCAGAGGAGACTGGGAAACTTGCTCTTGAACCTAAAGCAGTTAAAACAAATGGAAGAAATGATGAAATAAAAGAGTTGAACAGAAAAATTTGAAAGGACAGCTTGAGAAGATAAAGTAAAGAATTATATTGTAACGTGTAAAGACCTGGAATTAGGAAAGCAAAAGGAATGAGTACAGTCAGCATATCATAAATTGAAAGAACAGAAGAAAAAATCCAAGCCTCGGATTACAATGTTCAAGTATTATTTATCAAACTATTGAATGATGTAGGGAGAATCCAAAGAATATGGACGGAGTGTACAGAGTCTCTGTTCCCAAGAATTAGTTGAGGTTCTACTAGTTCAAAAGGCCAAGAGGAAGTTGAAGCTGCAATGTAAGCATTAGTGCAAAGCAAGGAAGGGATAGGAATGGAAATATTTCAACACGCTCATGCAGTGATAGTCCATGTCAAGAAATTTGGAAGATAGCTATCTGGCCAACCAACTGGAAGTGATTAATATTTGTGTCCATTCTAAAGAAATATGACGCAACAAAATCTGCAAATTAATTTAAAATAACATTAATATGACATGCAAGTACAATTTTATTGACGATACCTTTAAAAGTAGTTATAGCAATATGTCAACAGGAAGCTGCCAGAAATCCAGGCTGTATTAAAAGAGGGCATGGGGCAAGGTATATCAATGCTCGTTTCAGATGGACCTTGGCTGAAAACAGAGGATACAAGGAAAATGCTTACTTATGTACTATTGACTATGCAGAGGATTTTACTGTGTATCATAACAAACTTTGGGTAGCATATGAATACATATGAGAACAATGGGAATTCCCGTACATTTAATTGTGCTCCTGTGGTACCTGTACACAAACCAACAGGAAGTGGTTCGAATAGAACAAGTGGATAGTGTGTGGTTTAAAATCAGGAGAGTGTGTGTTGTGGTTATATCCTTTCACCATATGTGTTAGACAGGGTTCTCTAGAGAAACAAAACCAGGACATTTATGATTTGATAGATAGATAGAACACGAAGGAATATAACAGCTAATTAGTCCACATAGCAGTACAAAGGACTCAGTTTAACTCACTTCCATGCAACAGTAAATATGGCAGTACAGCCAGGCAGCAAACTGCAGAACTAGGTAAGGCAGCCACACACTGGTCTGATCACCAGAGAGCAACTGAGAGATAGGTGTGGCTTGCTGAGCCATTTATCTCTTTGCCCACGAATCAAACTGCGAACTTATTAATCCCACATGTTCTTATTGGCCAGGTTGGCACTATAAACCTACCTATCTATCACACTATACTTATTCAAATAATCTGAGAAGCTGCTCTGTATGAAGAAGTTGAGGCATCTGGTTTGGAGGAAGAATCATTAACAACCTGTATTATGCAGATGACCCAATCATGCTGGCTGAAAGTCAATAGGCCTTGAAGTACTTACTGATAAAGCTCATATAGTACACCTTCAGTATGAATTAGTCTTCAACACTAAGAATACAAATGTCTTCTCAACTTGACAAATATAAACACACAACATCATTACAAATAGAGAAATGTAGCTAAACTCAATTTTACTTGGACCCACAATCAATACTCACAGAAGCAGCAGTCAATAAATCAACGTATTTCATTGGAAAAATCTGTTGTAAAAGACCTCTTTAAAATGTGAAAGAGCAAATGTTTTACTCTGGGGATTAGCAAATTATGCCTGCTTTTAGCCTTGATATTTTTAATCACCTTAGATGCATGTGAAAGGAGTCTTAATTTCAGTGTCTGGTATGGGTTAAATGACTAACAGCAAGGTTGGTGGTTCAACCCACTTGCTGCTCCACAGAAGAAAGAGGAAGCTATTTGACCCTGTAAAGATTTACAGCCTTGGAAACCCTATATGGTCACTATGAATAAGAATAGACTTGATGGTAATGTTTGACATATGCATGTGAAAGATGGACCATAAATAAGGAAGACTGAAGAAAATATGATGCCTTTAAAATATGATGTTGCAAATAATATTGAATATACCATGAATGTCCAGCAGAACAAAGAGGTCTATCCCGGAAGAAGTACAGCCAGAATGTATTTTAGAAGTGAGGATGGTAAAACTCCATTTCATATACTTTGAACATGGTATCAGGAGAAATTAGTCCCTAGAAAAGGACAAAATACTTGGTAGAGCATCGTCAAAAAACAGGTAAGTCCTGAATGAGATGGATCAACACAGTGGCTGTAACAATAGGCTAAAATATGACCATTGTGAGGATGTCACAGGACTAGAAAGGCTTTTATTCTATTGTGCATAGGGTCACTATAAGTGGCAGTGCGTGAGTTTTTGTTGATTAACAACACTGGGATATGAGCAATGTGCCCATGGCATATGCTAAACTGTCACCATGCTGGACACAGTTGATCTTTGTGGCTTTAGAGGGTAATTATTTAGAGGGTTATGATTCCACTGAATTTTTTTCTGTGTATTCAAACTATTCCATCCTAAGATTCCACATATCTATCCAAACCAAGCTCACTGCCATTGAATCAATGCTAACTCATATCGACCCTACAGGACATGGGTAAAATTGTACCTGTGAGGTTCTGAGACTGTACCTCTTTACAGAGTAGAGTCCCATCTTTCTCCCGAAGGGCAGCCGGTGATTTCAAAATACCGACCGTGCAATTAGCAGCCCAAGGTGTAACCAAGAACTATTCAGGGAAGCTAGAGGGAGAGCATGAAAAGAAATGAGTAGTTGAGGTGGTTGGATGCGCATCCATCCCTTTGTTCTACTCTCTATGACTTTTTCTGAGTTCATTCAAAATGTAAATTAAGACACAAAATAGAATTCTACCCAACCCTGCTATATGCCTAAACAGTATCCATTTTTCTCATTCTTACTACTAATAGAAGCTCAATTTTGTTTAGGGTGATAATGTACCTACTTAAATCGCTCCCTCCTAGGCTCCCTTGCAGCTATGCATAAGCATTTGACCCAGTTTGGGCCAAATATGTGTAGGTGAAAGATACTGAGTAGGACTCCCAAGAAAGTTTTTGTTGTTGTTTAAGGCAAAACACTTGTCTGGCATAACCCATTTCATTTTTGTCCTTGGCTCTTCTGCTGTCATGCTCCCTAGTCAGAATATTGAAAGATGAGAGAGTCACATAGGTTACATGAGTTTGGCAGACCAAAAAGCATGCATTCTCCTATATCCAAGATGAGTCCCTGAGCAAATACGCCAGACCTAGGCTACCTATTTCAAGATTTACTATTGTATAAGACAAACCCCTGTGTGGTGCAAAGGGTTAACACAATTCACTGCTAAGCCAAAGATGCCTTGGAAGAAAAACCTGGCAATCTACATTTAAAAATTCAGCCCTTGAAAACCTCATGGGGCACACTTCTACCCTGAATCATATGGGGTAACCGTAAATCAGAATCAATTCAGTGGCAACTGGTTTGGTATTTTTGGTGTTAATATAAGAAAAATGAAGCTTTTGTGATTAGACCACTAGTGTCGGTTTGTTTTTTCCCATGTAGCCAGATGCAATTTGGACTGATAGAGAAATAATTAAAAGAATGTAGAGTTAAGTAAGCGTAATGATTATGGAACTAATCATTTAGCAATGGGCTGCTAACCACAAGGTCAGTAGTTCAAATGCACCAGTCACTCAGGGGGAGAAAAGTGAAGCTCCCTGCTTCTGTAAAGATTTACAGTCTTGGAAGCCCTATATGGGGTTGCTATAAGTTGTAATCAACTTGATAGCATTGTATTTGTTTGAGTTTGGTGACTAGTATGTAAGCTTTGAGGGGGTAGTAATAGATACTTTGAATACTATTCTTAGCACTATAGGTATTATGTCTTTTGCAAATGGATAAACGAACAAAAGCGATATTCATTTTGTGTTTTCTGTAGTTTGCCTTATTCTTCCAAGAAGATTGCTCAAGTGTTAAGACCCAGTCTTCTCAGGCATACTTGAATAAAAGAATAACTGATAGACACAGACTTGAACCCTTGCCTGTGTGATCATTGGTGTGTCACTGTTTTTCAATCCATTTCTCATCTGTGAACTGGGGATTACACACGTAGCCCACAGGGTTCTTTTGGAGATTCAGAGTAATATGTGTGTCTTTGATAGAGTGCCCGTGCATGCCGAGCTTATTCCTCAGGCCTGGGTGCAGGGAGTCTATTTGAGATCTGATGGCAGGGAGTGGGAATAAGAAAGCGGACGCAAGACTGAGTTAGGGGGAGAAGCAATCACAATGGGAATGGGGTGTTGAGGCTTTTAATGTAGGATACAGGGGCTTGATTCCCCCAGGACTTCTGAGGAACATGGGTTCTGTCCTAGAATTGTCTACCAGAAACAGGAGGCTGGGCTCTTCTTCGCCTGTAGTGGTGTTGAGCATTCCTCCTAGTAAGGTGACCTCTCCTACCTTCCTGGGTTTGGCTTTCCATGCCTTTGAAAAGGCTTCGAGGCAGAAGGACATGGAGAGCTGCGTGCTGCACAGTTGTGATAAGACACCATTTCAGCAGGAGCCTGCACTTACATAGAGCCGTTCGCCACTGCTATGATGGATATCAGGAGGAGCCCTGGAATTGCAGTGGTTACAAGTTGGTTTGCTAACTTCAAGGTCAGCAGCTCAAAACTATTAGCTCCAAGAAAGAAAGATGGGGTTTTCTACTCCAATAAAGAGTTGTAGTGTTTTAAACTCGCAGGGGGCAATTGTACACTGCCTCACAGGATCGCTATGAGTCGGTATTGACTGGAAGGCAGTGAGATGGTGTCAGAGATGGGTCAAAGGAATGTGGCATGGCAAACCTAAGAATCTGCTACAGAACCAGAAAGTGCCTGGGATAGATGAGTTTATTGTGCTTGGCCTTTTAAAACCATCAAACGGGCAACAGTTAGAAAGTCAAACATACCAAGTGTCATTGGAGATCCGGGGAAAGCAGAGAAACACTGCTAATGATGCAGGTTTGCTGCATAGTAATCTGGCAGAGCTTAGTGAAAGTCCATTGAATGGACCCTAGGACCTAGTGAGCCCCTCCTGGGCGTACAACCAAAGAAGTGCAGTCACTGAGTTGACTTTCATTCCTCGTGACCCTATCAAACAAAGTTGAATGGTCCCATGATGTTTTCAAGGCTTCTATTGGGAAGTAGACAGCCATGCCTTTATCCCACAGTGTGTGGAAGACGGCTTCAAACTACTGACCTTTGGGTTAGCAGCCAAGCACTTAATATCTCCCCCATCAAAGCTCTCTCCTGGATGTATAAAAACAAACAAAACCCCAGTTGATTCTTCCTCATTAGCAACCCTACAAGGCACAGTAGAATTGCTGCTTTAGGTTAACAAAACTAAATTCTTACGACAGCAGACAGCCTCTCTTTGCTCCATGGAATAGCTGGTGGGTTGGAACTGCTCACCTTGGGGTTAGCAGCCCAACACATAATTCCTGGGTATATAGGCCAAGTTATTTATCCAATTCACAGGGCCCTTGGGACATTTTTACAAGAATGGTCACCACACTGATACCTGCAGTAGAGAAGAGTTGGAGCTGAATTGGATGCCAATCAACAGACAACTGAAGAAGGAAACAAAAGAAAGATGATGATTGCTCATGACCAAGTGGCACGCAGCAGCACATACAATTGATATGCAGCATGGCAATAACTCTTAATGACATTGCAAGGAGTTGAAAAGGTCAAAAACGGAATGAGATTTATATTGCAGTACCATTCATGGAAGCTGAAAGCCCATTCACGAAGCAGCATGGTCTAGTGCACATGGCTGTATGCCTATAAGGACACACACACACCAAGCACCCAGCAGGGGGTATTAGTCTGAAGAGGGGAATGGAAGTGATGTGAATGTGGAAAAGGAGGGACAAAACACAAGCAGGGCCTGACATTGATCAGGGTTCACGGTGTGCTATAAAGTAGGCATGATTAATCACTTCCCTGTACCAGAAGGCTGAGCTAGATTTTTAAAGCAAATCGAGTGCCTGGAACACAATGGTTGTTAGCTGCTGTTGAGTCAGCCTCCATTCCAACTCACTGTGACAACCAGCTCCCAGTGACTCCATGGGCAATATTCTCCCTGGTCCTGCACCATCTCTTTGGTTGTGCATCAGATTGTGATTCACAGGGGTTTTCGTTCACTGGTTTTCAGAAGAAGAAAGCCATGCTCTTCTTCATCGCTCATCTTAGTCTGGACACATCACAGAAACAGGTTCAGTCTCAAAGCCGCACCCAACCAAGCTTCCCCATTTCAGTATCATAGCAACACAGAATCAGTTCAGTACCTCAGCAATAACCAAGCATCCCCCTGACAAATGAGTGTTGGATGCACATGAGTTTCATTGTCTTGGACTCAAACCCAGATCTCCCACATGAAAAAGGAGAATTCTACAACTGAACCACCAATTTACCCTCAGAATATAATATGTATCCAGTAAATGGTTATTAAGAATGTGGCTGCCAGGAAAATCCAGCAATTTCCTGCCAAGGCTTAACACTAATATCTTCCCCCACACACTAGAAGGCTGCAGAGGAATGACTTTCTCCATGCCAGCCCTGGTATCTAGACAAGGGACCCTAACACTGAGCCACTGAGCCCCAGCAGGCTGGGGAGCAATGTCAAATTGGATGAGGGACAATCCTGGTTGAGTTAGTTTCCCTAAGCTCGCAGGGCAGTTTAGCATGTCCACAGCTGTGTTCAGAATAGCCATGCGATTACCACCGAGAGAAATTCTACATGCTTTCACACCCCATGCTAGTCGTTGCAGCCATCGTTGAGTACAGTTCATGCTCATCACTATCTAGAACTCACGGTGACGCTGTGGGTGAGCCGTTGGGCAGGTAACCTCAAGGTTGGCAGTTCAAAGGCACCAATTGTTCACTGAGAGGAAGGTGAGATGATCTGCTCCTGTAAAGATTTAGCCTGAGGAATTTTATATAGGGTCACAGTGAGTCAGGATCAACTCAATGGTGTGGGTTTGGTTTATTAGACCCACTATCAGATCATATTTAATGTTTTTATTAACACGTATATTTGCCACAAATCCAATGTCTTTTATTTTTATCACTGCATTTCAATACAATTTGTGCCTTTGTGATTCTGTATTTCATTGGAGGTATTTGGAAATATTATTCTGGGGAGTGGGCAGGTGTTCCATAGCCTTTCCTAAATGCCAAAAGGATCCATGGGTTGCAATGGTTAAGACCGTCTAATAGAGTTTATCAAAGAGCCCTGGAGGCACAATGGTTAAGTGCTCAGCTGCTATCCAAAAGGTTGAAGGTTTGAACCCACCAGTGGCTCTGTTCATGGAAGAAAAACCAGGCAACTCATTCTTGTATAGATTACAGCATAGAAAAGACTAGAGCAGTGGTTCTCAAACTTCCTAATGCCACAACCCTTTCATACAGTTCCTCATGTTGTGGTGACCTCCACAACCATAAAAATATTCTCATTGCTACTTCATAACTGTAATTTTGTTACAGTTACCCTTTGCAAGGGTCCCACAGGTGGAGAACCATTGGTCTAGAGAGCTCTGCACTGATGCATTGAGTCACTATGAGTTGGACTGGACTAGAAGGTTCCTAACAAAAACACCAACAATCATTTTTTACCATACCTTGTTAACTCAAAAAGATTAACAAGCAATTTCACAAATGAGGACATCCAGTTGCCCCTCCAAACTGGACAAGCATGAGTTAAATGGTGACCTTGACCCCACGGTGTCCTCCAGTTGGTGCCATGCTGCCTTTATTCCCTCTGCCTCTCAGTTCTGTGGAGAAGAAGGGGAAAGGGAGGGAAAGAAAAAGAAAGAAATGAAAAGATAATTTTCCCAGCTTCTTCACATCACTGAATTGAACTTTACTTTTAATAAAAGTATTATGAAA
Organism: Tenrec ecaudatus; assembly: GCF_050624435.1. Taxonomy (NCBI): domain Eukaryota; kingdom Metazoa; phylum Chordata; class Mammalia; order Afrosoricida; family Tenrecidae; genus Tenrec; species Tenrec ecaudatus. The sequence goes on along the minus strand of NW_027458321.1, from coordinate 348,581 downwards.
TGGAAATGGTGCTTTCACTATTTTGCTTTTAGGTGATATTCAGAGACATGGTGCTGGTAATTATTTGAGCCGGGGAGGTTAATGTGCGGACTTTCTGAATATGGTTGAGCCAGCATGCCCCCTTCCAGGCCTAGCATTTCCCTGGACTATGAGAAGTTATAGACAGTCTACCCTCTTCTTCCTCTGACTTCGCTGCAAACCATGGACACACTGGTTCTGACTTGACCTGGCTCCAGTACAGAAAAAAATATCCTCCTTGCATAATTGTAGTGCTTGCATTGGAAGGCACCCAGAGACAAATCTCTCATCTGGTGGCATAATGGGTTATGTGTTGGGCTATTAACTGCAAGGTCAGCAGTTGGAATTCACCAGTCGCTCTTTGGAGAAAGATGAGGCTTTCTTCTCCCATAAAGAGTTATAGCCTTAGATGAGTATAAAAACTCAAAATGCATTGGCAGAGATTCCACAGAGAATAAGCCTCCATTAAATCCCCTGGGACCATTCACCAGGGATGGGATTAAACCCTGCTCACCGTCAGTACATCAGAAAGTGTATTGTTGCAGATATGATTAGGTTAAACATTAACATCTTATCATTTGTCTTTACTCTTAACACGTTTTCATTTGTTCTTTTTTTAATATTCTGCTTTCCTTTTTATTGAAAAAAGTAACTAATGTCACTAAACAAGTAGAGAATTTGTTAAATGAGTATCTAATCGGTTATGTAAACTTTCATTGTAAACATAACACAATTTTATTTTTACAAAGAGTTATAGCCTTGGAAACCCAGGAGGCCGGAGTATTTTCTCTCGATAGGATTGTTATGCACCCAATGGCAATGAGTGTTGTTGGATTTTGTTTCTTTATTGTTTTCTGTAGCTATGGTGGGGTATAGGGGTTATGTGTTGGGCTGCTAAACGCAATGTCTGAAATGGCAAATTTGAAATCCCCAGCCACTCCAAGGGAGAAAGATGAGGCTTTCTACTCCCCTAAAGAGTTCTAGTCTCAGAGCAGCCAGTCGACAAAGAGAACAACATGGCTGGCCCCACTATGAGACATGATGCCCCTCAGTGACCAAGGGTGATACAGGGGACAGCACTGGAGACACAGTGTGCGAATTGCACCTAACCTGATTCCACCACACCGAGGCAAAGTGTGGTGGAGTGCAGTGGAACAGCAAGGGAATGGAGTGGCAAGGTCCCCAGGGAATGCTGAAAGTGGAGTTTGGGGCCAGGTTGTGGTGCCTCAACAGACTGGATTGGAAAACACTCCTAAGGTCCAACAAATGATCCTTGAACTAACTATAAGCTCTTCTTTCTTGATGTGTTTTGTTTTGTTCTTTGTCAGTGGTTTGTTTTCGTTGTTTTGTTGTCTGGTTGTATACTGTTGCTCTGTTTTCCTCTGTCTTGTTTTCGTGCATGTTAGTGTCTCCACAGGTCTGTCTAAATAAGACAGGCTGGATGAACTATCTGGAGGAAAACAACAGGACCAACAGTTCCGGGGGCACTTGGGATAGGGGGAGGTGCGGGGGGGGTGTAAGGAAGTGGTGTTAACAAACACAGGGACAAGGGAACAATATGGGACTCAAAATGGTAGTAAGGGGGAAGTGGCAGGCCTGGTAGGGAATGATCAAGGGTAAGATTACGTAAAGAAGAGGTATAGCTGTAACCCAGGTTGGGACGGAGCATGGTAGTGGGACAGGAGGAAAGTCAAGGGAGATGGAGGAGAGAGCTAGGAGTCAAAGTGCATTTATAGAGGTCTAGACAAAGACATGTACATGCAAATATATATATATATATATATATATATATATATATATATATATATATATATATATATATATGGGGAAATAGATCTCTGTGTCTATATTTATAGGTTTAATATTAAGGTGGTGGCAGGACCTTGGGCCTCAACTCAAGCACTCCCTCAATGCATGAATACTTTCTTTTATTAAATTGGCACTCTACAGTGCTCATCCTCCCGACACAACTGCTGAAGCCAAAGCTGGTGAACAAGTAAATGTGGTGAAGAAAGCTGATGGTGCCCGGCTTTCAAAAGAGATAGTGTCTGGGGTCTTAAAGACTTGAAGATAAACAAGCGGCCATCTAGCTCAGAAGCAACAAAGCCCACATGGAAGAGCACACCAACCTGTGTGATCACGAGGTCCCGAAGGGATCAGTTATCAGGCATCAAAAAACAAAAAAATCACAGTATTGGCTGCACACCTCCATGATACGATTGGCGAAGACAAATGGGTGCATAAGCAAATGTGGCGAAGAAAGCTGATGGTGCCTGGCTATCAAAAGAGATAGTGTCTGGGGTCTTAAAGGCTTGAAGGTGAACAAGCGGCCATCTAGCTCAGAAGCAAAAAAGCCCACATGGAAGAAGCACACCAGCCTGTGCGATCACATGGTGCCAAAGGGACCAGGTATAAGGTATTATGCAAAAAATATATACATACCATATATATGGTATGTATATGGTACATATATATGTATATGTATATGTATATGTATATGTATATATATATGTGTATATATATATATATATATATATATATATATATATATATATATATATATATTTAAATAGTGAATGAAGGGGGAAGTGCAGAGTGGAGACCCAAAGCCCATTTGCTGGCCACTGGAGATCCCCTCACAAAGGGGTTTAGGAGAGGAGATGGGTCAGTCAGGGTGCGATGTAGTACTGATGAAAAACACAGCTTTTCCCTAGATCCTGGATGCTTCCTCCCCACAACTACCATGATCCGTATTCTACCTTGCAGGACTGGATAGGGCAGAGGTTGTACACTGGTACATATAGGAGCTGGAGGCATAGGGAATCCAGGGTGGATGATACCTTCAGGACCAGGAGTGTGAGGGGTGATACTGGGAGAGTAGAGGGTGAGTGGGTTGGAAACGGGGAACAGATTACAAGGATCCACATGTAACCTCCTCCCTGGGAGACAGACGGCAGAGAAGGGGGGGGAGGGAGACTCCGGATAGGGCAAGTTATGACAAAATAACAATCTGTGGATTATCAAGGGCTCATGATGGAGTGGGGAGCGGGAGGGAGGGTAAAAAAAAGAGGACCAGATGCAAAGGGCTTAAGTGGAGAGCAAATGCTTTGAGAGTGATTAGGGCAAAGAATGTACGGATATGCTTTATACAATTGATGTAGGTATATGTATGGATTGTAATAAGAGTTGTATGAGCCCCTAATAAAATGTTAAAAAAAAAAGAGTTCCAGTCAGAGAAACTCTCAGGTGCAGTTCTACCCTATCCTATAGATTCGCCATGAGTCGGCATCAACTGGATGGCAAGAAGGACACATAACGATTCAGACCTGGGCTTAGTTTGGGTTCTCACTGAAGCAGACCCTGGCCAAAGACTTAAAGGCAATGAGCTTATTTAGGAAACTCTGAGCATGCAGGTAATGATGTGGCATTGTGAGCCAGTGGAGGGAAGGCCACCGATAACAAATAGATTGTGAATCCAATTACAAACCTGGGAACCTGCTGCTTAATCACTTAGGAAGTCTCCAGGGGTAGGTGTAGCACACGCCTCTCAGAGTTTTGCCATCCAAGGAGTGAGGGGCCTGGTCAGGGCTGTTCCCAGGGGCATATGTTCCTCAGCACATTCAGCCAGCACCAGCAAAGGGACCTTCAGGGCTGGCCCTTGGTGACTGAGGCGAGTACACGGAATCAGGAATTTGGGAATGAAGAGAAGGAGCACCGGGAATGTCTGCTACAGATTGGAGACTGGAAAGTCAACTCGGTGCTCCTCAAGGGGACAGGTGCTCCCCTCTCTGGATCACACTTTTAACATCGATACACAAAGGTCGATTCTGTGAGGGTCACAGACTGGGGACTCCCATGGCCAAATGAGGACCTGTGTGGACTCTGGTTGGCCTGCTTATTCACTGCCATCTAGAAGATTCCAACTCACAGTGACCCTGTAAGACCGAGCGGAACTGCCCCTGTGGGTTTCTGAGGCTGAAATTCTATATGGACTAGAAGGTCTCATCTCTGCACAGCCCCCCACCCTATCCCCCACCCCCCGCTCCCCCAGTGTGACTGGTGGTTTCAAACTACTGACCTTCTAGTTAGCTGCCCAACACATAACCCACTGTGCCATCAGGGCTCTTTGGCCTACTTGGCTTCTATCCAATGTTATTGAATCGCCTTTGAAAAAATCAGGAGGTTTTTAAGAAAACAGGAATTTTGACTTTCTCTAGAAAAATCGATCTGGCATCACTGGAACCTAAACTAGAGGATCCACAATTCCACGTGGCTCTGGGACTCTCAACATTTCTTCCTCCTGCTCAAAGTAAAATGGTTTAAGGGGACCTTTCACAGCTGGTGGGCTGGTCTCCTTTCTAGAAAGTTGCCTCTGTAAAGAAAATGCATCTTTCTTCGCTTTTACCTAGTTGGGGGTGGTGAGGGTAGCAGGAGCCATTGGGTTAAGAAAAAACAGTCCAGGTAGCTTCAGTCTGCCCTGCCAGGGCTTTAGAGGCCAAGCCTTTTTTGCTCCAGCTGACTGGCCTGCTGTTTCCAGGGCAGCCCCACCATCTGTTCCCAGATGCAGGGAGGGAGCTGACTTTCCTTCATCACACCTGCCCCAAACTCAGGCCCAGAACTACTGTCTAAACACAGAACAATTTTTGTCTGTGGCCAAATGTGGGACCCCAAATTTCTTCCCTCTTTCCCGATACTCCTTCAGTGACTTGATGACCTGGGCCAGGCTGAGATGAATTAGCTTGCTCCTCACAGCTGGCTGCTGGGTTCCAGTCAACTCCCAGAGGCCACTGGCTGTGCCCATCAGTAGAAGTGGGAGTTGAGAACCCTCAGCTCTTGGCTGAGCAGCTCTGTCAGTCTGTAGCTGTTGACTGTAGCTGCTTCTGACAGCCAGTCTAGCTGGTGCTTTAAGTCATTTCAGTCGCTCCACTTCAGCTGTGATTAGTCTAGTCTCTGTAGCCTCAGATGGAGGGTAAAACAAAACACCTCAATGACTTTGAATCAGAGTGGGTTATCCTCTTTTAAAAGGCAGAAAGTCTGAATTGGAGGATATTTTGGGGGGGGGTCTCTTTTATGCATTTCACATTTATGAAATAAGAACTAACAGTATTTGTTCCAGTAAGTGGATCAGAACCACCTAAAGGCCCACTTCTCCCACCAGGCCACACCTCACTAAAAATAGAGGTCCATCACTTGTCTGGCATTTTGTGGTACTGTGGTGACTTTTGTTTTGTGAGATACTGGGAGCTATGTGTTTGGCATTTCATATACCAGCAGGGTCACCCAAAGAGCTTCCAGACAAAGAACAGACAATGAAGAAGGAATTGGCTACCTGCATGGGAAGAATGAGCCATTGAAAACCCTATGGATAGCAGCAATACTGTCAGTTACTAGACCTCCCATGAACAACAGAAGAACATTGTCAGAACGTGTGCCAGAAGATGAGCTCTTCAACTTGTAAAGTACTCAAAATACTGGCTGAGGAAGAGGAAGAGCTGACTTTTCATAGGCAAGTCGACCATAATGATGCAAATCGAGGATAGCCATCAGGACCTTCATTTGCTGATGGGCCACAACTCAAAATGAGGAGAAACAGTTCAAATCGTCATTAATAATTGAAACTTGGGATGTATGAAATATGAATCTAGGGACATTGGAAGTCATTAAAAATGAAATGGAATACATAAAGATTGATATTGTAAGCATTAGTTAGCTGAAATGGACTGATATTGACCATTTTGAAACAGAAAATCTTATGGTTTACTCTGCTGGAAATGACACAATAAAGAGAAACAACATTGCATTCATCATCAAAAGGACATTTTAAGATCTATTTTAATGTACAATGTTATCTTTGATAGGATGCTATCTAGCCCCCTTCAAGGAGAAACAATCAATACAACTATTGTTCAAATTTATGCACCAACCACCCAAAGACGGTGATGCAGAAATTGAATAATTCTACCACCATATTCAGTCCCAAATTTGTCAGACTTGCTATCAAAATGCTATTGGAATGCAAAAGTTGAAAACAAAGAGGAAGGATCAGTAGTTGAAAAATATGGTCTTGGTGATAGAAACCAAGCTGGAGATCGCATGACAGAGTTTGCAAGACCAGTAAATTGCTGATAGCATATACTATATTTTCCAACTTCTGTTCTTTCCTCTTTGGTTCCAACATTTGCACTCCAATCACCAATAATTACCAATTTATCTTGATTGTATGTTAGAATTTTGCATGATTAATGATTTCTTCAAACATTTGATCAACAACAAAAAATGTGACCATAAATGTGGACTTCTCCAGATGGAATACACGGAAATCAAATTGACTACACCTGTGGGAAGAGACAATAAAAGAAGCTCAATATCAGCAACTGAAACCAGTCCAGGGACTGATTGTGGAACAGATCAGCAATTGTTCATATGTGAGCTCAAGTTGAAGTTCAAGAAAATGCAAACAAGTACACGAGAGTCAATATACAACCTTGACAATAACCCACCAAATTTTGAGAACATCTCTGAATAAAGCACAGTGTCATTTTAAAAAATGGAAATAAAGAAAAGATACAAGTGCATATCAGAAGAGACTCTGAAACTTACTCTTAATCAGAGAGTAGCTAAGGCAAATGGAAGAAATGATGAAGTAAAGAGCTAAATAGAAAATTTCAAAGGACAACTCGAGAATACAAAGTAAAATATTATCACAAAATGTGCAAAGGCCTAGAGTTAGAAAACCAAAGCAGATCATATTCAGCATATCTTAAACTGAAAGAACTGAAGAAAAATGTCAAGTCTCGAAGTGCAATATTAAAAAATTCTATGGGCAAAATATTGAATGATGAAGGAAACATCTGAGGAAGATGGAAACAATATGGAGTCACTGTATCAAAAAGAATAGACCAACATTCAACCATTTCAGGAGGTAACATATGAGCAAGAACCAATGGTCAGGAAAGAAGAAATTCAAGATGCATGGAAAGCACTAGCCAAAAACAAGATGCCAGGAATTGCTGGAATATATATTGAAATGTTTCCACAAGCTGATAAAGCACTGGCAGCACTCACACATCTATGTCAGGAAATTTGGAATACAGCTACTTGGCTTACAGACTGGAAGAGATCCATATGTGTATACATACCAAAGAAGGGAGACCAACCGAATGGTCAAATTATGTAACACTATCATTGGCATCACATGTGAGTCAAATTGTACTGAAGCAAATACAACAACAGTTGCATTAATTCATTGACAGAAAGTTACCATATTCAGCATTCAAGAGCCATCGTGGCACAGTGGTTACAGGTTGGATTGCAAACCCCAAGGTCAGAAGTTCAAAACCACCAGTCACTCCGTGGGAGAAAGGCAAGGTTTTCTACTCCCATAATGAGTTACAGTCTCAGAAACTCACAGGGGCAGTTAGTTCTACCCCATACTATAGGGTCAGGATGACTTGTCATCAACTACAAGGCAGTGAGTTTGGTTTCCCAGAGATTTAAGCCAGATTCAGAAGAGGATGTGGAACAAAAGATATCAGATATCAGATGGATCTTGCCTGAAAGCAGTGAATACCCAAAAGATGTTTACTTATGTTTTATTAACACCCAAGGTATCTGACTGTGTGGATCATAACAAAACATGGATAGTTTTGAGAAGGGAATTCCAGAACACTTTGTCTTGCTCATGTGAAACTTGTACATGGATTAAGAAGCAGTAGCACAAATAGAACAAGGGTAGATTGCATGGTTTAAGAATCAAGAAAGGTGTGCATCCAGGTTGCACCCACTTATTATACTTTTTCAATCTGTATGGTGAGCAAATAATCAGAGAAGCCAAATTATATGAAGAAGAACACAGAATCAGATTTGGAGGAAATATTATTAACAACCTGCTATATGCAGACGACACAGTTTGGCTTGGTGACAAGGATGGGGGACTTGAAGCACTTGCTGGTGAAGATCAAGGATTGCAGCCTTCAATGTGGGATACAACTCAACACAAAGAAAACCAAAATATTCACAACTGAACCAATAGGTAACATGATGATAAATCGAGAAAAACTTGAAGTTGTCAAGGATTTTGTCTTGTCTGGATCCACAAGCAATGCTCCTGGAAGCAGCAGTCAAGAGATGAAAAGATACATTGCACTGGGTAGATCTGCTGCATAAGAGCTCTTTAGAATGTTGAAAAGTTAGGATGTTACTTTAAGCAGGAAGTGCACCTGATCCAAACCATGGTATTTTCATTGGCCTCATCTGCATGTGAAAAGCTTGCCATTGAGTGAAGAAGACCCAGGTAAACTGTAGGAATTTGAACCATGGTACTGGCAAAGAATATTGACAGTACCATGGACTGCCAAAAGAACAAACAAAATCTGTCTTGGAAGTACGGCCAGAATTCTCATTAGAAGTAAGGATGGTGAGACTTTGGACATGTTGTCAGTGGAGACCAGTCCCTGGAGAGGCATCATGCTTAGAAAAATGGAAGGGCTGTGAAAAAAGGTTGAAGGCCCTTGAAGAGCTGGATTGACACAGTGACTACAACAAGAGGACTGAGCATAGGAACACTTGGGTGGATGGAGGAGGTGCTGTTATTGTTACATTCTGCTGTGAATAGGTATGCCATGGACCAGAACCAACTGGATGGCAAACTAACAACAACAACAACAACAACAACAACAACAACAACAACAACAGGGAGAGACATTAAAAAGCCAAACTCACTGCCATTGAGATGACCTTGATTCAGAGCAACCCGTGAGTTTCCCGAGAGTGTAACTTTTCACAGGAGGGGAAAGCCTGTTTAACCTACTACTTAGCTGCCCAGCCCATTACCAGGGCTCCACAAGGATAGAGAGAAGCACTGTTAGGGCTGGATAGGGCAGAGGCTGTACACTGGTATATATGAGGGCTGGAGGTACAGGGAATCCAGGGTGGACGATACCTTCAGGACCAAGGGTGTGAGGGGCGATGCAGGGAGAGTGGAGTGTGAGTGGGCTGGAAAGGGGGAACTGATTACAAGGATCCACATGTGACCTCTTCCCTGGGAGAGGGACAGCAGAGAACTGGGGAAGGGAGACTCTGGATAGGGCAAGATATGACAAAATAACGATGTATAAATTACCAAGGGCACATGAGGGAGGGGGGAAAGGGGAGGGAGGGGGAAAAAAGAGGACCTGATGCAAAGGGCTTAAGTGGAGAGCAAATGCTTTGAGAATGATTGGGGTAGGGAATGTATGGATGTGCTTTATACAATTGATGTATGAATATGTATGGATTGTGATAAGAGTTGTATGAGTCCCTAATAAAATGTAAAAAAAGAAAAGAGGAGAAAAAATGATTAGGGCAAAGACTGTACAGATGTGCTTTATACAATTGATGTATGTATATGTATGAACTGTGATAAGAGTTGTATAAGCCCCTAATAAATTGTTTAAAAAAGTGATCCTCAATTCTATCTGAATCCTTGCCAGAGCTGCAAGTTGCCTTAATAAACACGAGCAAAAAAGTACCTCTGGCAGCAGACCGCTCAGGTTCAAATCCAGGCTCTCTAACTTATTGACTATGTGACCTTGGGCAAACCTGGACCTCTCTGTGCTTCCAAAGACTCACTTTCCAGAAGGGAAGTCATAAGCCAACTTTTCTTATTCCTCACTGGGTTGCTTTGAAGATGAAATGAGACATCTGTCTAAAAATGCTTCTGACCATCCCTTGGTTCTCAGAGCTCCACAAATGCTATGGATTATTGTTATTAGATTATGAATGATTTTTTTCCAAGGGTAGTGCAAAGATTAACATCAGTGCTACTTCTCTCTGACAAAATATAAATCCAAATTTCTAAATAGCAGGGTCTGAATGGATGCGCTGTTAACAGCATCTTGCTTTTCTCCCATCACTTGTCACAGTAAATCTGATAAGAAATGCTGGGCTAGGGCCTGCAGCCAAGCCCCTCACTGGCAGCGTGCAGGACCTCAGGTTGTTGGCAGGCCAAGGGGCATCACAATGGCAAGAGGAGACTCCACAAAGGGCCCCTGCTTCCTCCACCACGCCCCCCCTTCCCCACGTTCAGGGTGAAATGTCAAAATACAATTTTTTTGTCACCTGGAGAAATAATGAGCCCCCTTTCCCGTTGCCTTGGCATCATCAGAGCGCAACAGCCACGTGGGGTAATCACTGTCTCAGTGTTAATGCTGCTCAGTTCAAACATTTACACAGGCCCTGGCGAAATGAAACCCGTGCTTTCTACCTAGGTGGAGTTTGAGGCGATTCAGCCCATTTGCTTCTGCTGAAGAGGCTACCTCAGAAAAACAGGAAATAAAAACATAGAGGGTGCCATAGATATTAGGTTTCTCGTTTTCTTCCTTTCTTCCCTACCTTCCTTTCTTCTTCTTGCCCTTCTCTTTCTCTTTTCTTCCTTCCCTCCCTTTCCTCACGTCTTCCTGCCTGCCTTCACCTTCCATCTTCCCTCCCGCACTCCTCCATTTCTTCATTGCTCCTCTCTCCCCACCCCCACCTTTCTCTTTTACTTCCCTGCCTTTTCCCTTCAGCCTCCCAGTCTCCCTCCTTCACTCTCTCCCTTTCCTCCTTCCTTTCCCCACCTTGTTTTGATCCAGTGATTTGTACTCCTTTCTTCCTCTCATCCCACCCCTCCCCATTGCTGGAGAAACATCAGTTCCTTGTGGCGCTGGTTTCTTGGCGCCAGACCCTGTTCTTTGGGTGTTCACAAGTCTGCATCCTGTGTGCAAACATAAGGCAGACATATGATCAGGGTTGGACAGAAGATGGGATTTGCCAGGTGTTCTGCATCCCAAATGTTCAGGAGGCAAAGGTAAAGTCAGGCTCCTGCCTTTAAGGTTATCTCTCCCATTGTAACTGCATCCCACAATGGCTCCTGCCTCCTGGCCACATGAGGCCTGCTGCCTGCCTTCCTCTAGCTCCTGGGGAATTGGGGCAGCAGTGGCAAGAACAACAAAAATCCCCGGGAGTTGACAAAAAGGGAGGCTGCCTTGCTCGAGAGACGGCCCCCTCACCCACCTGCATGTTGTTGAGATGCAGGTTCTCATCCCTGTGGCTGGGCAAGAAACGCCTCCTCCCCAAACGCAGTGGCTTCAAACAAGGACCATCATCGTGTGGTTGCTGGGAGGCCACTGGGTCGTGCTTGGAGTCTCCCATGAGTTGGCAGTCACATGGGAACTGGGGCAGGGGCCTCTGGTGACTCCAGTGCCTACACGTGCATTCAGAGGGCTGGCAGCTGAAGCTGGCCGTTAGCTGGGTGCTTAGCTAGGTTGTTGGTTGTAGTGTCTCCACGTGGCCTTTCCAGGTGGCTCAGGCTTCTTTCAGCATAGTGTTCGGGTGCTGAGAAGTGTCCTGAGAGGTAGCACGTGGAGGCTAGACATTCTAAGGGTGAGCACTCAAGAAGAAGTCTTTGAAGGGATTTTTCAGAAGCCGTGAAGCACTTTGGGGGAGGAAAGGGGGTTGCCCAAACTAGATGTCACAGTGTCATCTTCTCCATAATCTATTGGTCACAGAGGTCATGAAACATCCCAATTTAAGGGGAAAGGACATAGACTCTACCTTCCTATAGGTAGCCTGTCAAGGAATTTGGGGGTCACATACGAAGACTGGGAGACCCTGGGTGGCACAAATGGTTAAGGACTCAACGTATCAAGAGGTGGGCAGTTGCACCCCTCAGAACAAATAACTAATGGCCTGCTTCAAGAAGCCCACAGGCTTGAGAATCCTGTGATTTGTAGTTTCTCCCTGGCACCCAGGGGGTCCTCGGGAGCCAGAACCAACATAACAGCAACGGGTTGGGTTTTTGTTGGTTTTGTTTGGGCTAATATTAAAATGACTAGTATGAAATGATATATGTATTGTGTTTAACTCTCAGGACTCTGATTATGCTGAGGTTGAACAAAACCGTCTGCCTCTTCTATGAACGCCAGCTGATGGAGGCAAAGGGTGAGGGTCTAGAGGAAGAATGAATGTCAAATTCCCGTCCTCATGTTTCAGCTGTACTTAAAGGGCACAGGGGATAAACCAGATGTCTTTGATATGATTTTAGCCTAATGACGTGCTAGTATGATGATGAGCAGCCTGAAAAATGGTTTTAACTAATGTGATCCAATATTTGAAAAGTTGACGATTTCACATCGAATTTTATATTCTCAGCATCTCAGTTACAAACAGAAAATCAGGCCTTAAAATCCTTGCATTTCCCCAAGGCAACAACAGTCTGGAGCTAGAATTTGAATGTCCCCTTTGGATGAGCTGACACGTGCCTGTTAACCACAGTCCCCATCCATCCCTATTGCCCCCAACACAGAGGTTGGCTACAAGTATCCTTTATCTATATGGCTAAAAAGGTTAGTTGGTTTGGATTGGGTTGCTAGTTTTTCCTGTTTTGTTTTTGCTTACTTTTGATTTTTGGGGGGCTAGGAAATGGTGTGTATTTTGGTACCATGTCTTCCAAAGCGAGAAAATAAAACCCAGTAAGCCAAGAAGGTCAAACAGTCTAGATTAATGATGAAAGGAGGAGCCCTGTTGGAGAAGTAGATTATGAGTTGGACTTCTAACGGCAAAATCAGAAGTTCGAAACTCCCCCCACCCCCACTCCCTAAGAGAAAGATGAGATTTTCTACTCCTATAAAGATTTACAGCCTTGGAAACCCACAGGGGCAGTTCTATACTCTGTCCAAAGGGTTGCTATATGTCGGAATTGATTCCAGGGTAGTGAGGTTTTCTTGATTGACATAAATAATTTTTGGTGAGTATTGAAAAAACCAGTCAATATTATTTTTAATACACATCAAAGAAGGTCCACATTAATTGTTCACACAACCCTGCCACCTGCTTTCTTTATTCCCTTGCCTCCCACTCTCCTTTCTTCCTCCCTATGGTCTTTTATCTCATTCTTTTTCTTTCAAGGGTTAGCCTAGGAGTGGGAAAGTCAGACTAATTCTTAACCAAAAGAATAAATTGGTTTTATTGTTGGTGTTATTACTTGGGTTAATTTTTTTTCTTTTCTCTTCTTCTATTGGTTTGTGTCATGTAACCCAGAAAATGGGAAACATTTGGAACATCAAAACACTATCCTTTCTCAGTAGACTACAAGCATTAAAGGCAACAGAGATAAATACTCCAATAATAACAATAACATACAAGGATAGCTAAAGAGATAAATAGATAGATAGAAAAACCACAAAATCTTAGCAGTTGTGGGAAGGAGAATGGGACTAGCCCCATGAATAAATATAGGTTTGCCAGAGAATAGTTCTATATACATATTAGCATATACTACAAATATGCCCATGAATATAATAGTGCATCCAGGAGGCATAGTTATGAAAATGTCTTAGCTAGAACAAAACCCCTTGAGGGAGCGTGTCCTAAATATGGGGGATCAGGAACATAGCTCTGAGAGACCTCAAGATCAATTGGTACAAACTAGCTCACAAAGACAATGTTCTGTATCCATCAGAGAAGTGACTGGGGTCTTCTAAAGCTAGTGAGTAGCAAACTAAAAGTCGGTTCTTGGTCTCACCCTATGTGTTGGACAGGGTTCTCTAGAGAGACAAAACCATATTGCTAGTAATTATATATAAATATATCTATAAAGCTAGATATACAATACAAGAAATGAACCACTAAATTATATACAGATAGATAACACAAGAAACTAACAGTTAAATTATAAAACAGTGAGACACTAGCAGTCCTTTAAGGCTTGAGAGCCGCCAGTTGCCAGTCCCTTTCTGTAGAGAGAGCTGGGCTATATATACCCAGGCAGCAAATAGCAAGGCAAGTCACCAACTGTCACAAACTGTCGGTCCCCAGCTCCAGAGACGAACATTCCAATCCTGTGGGATTAAATGGACCTCAACTTACAGCGACACAGTCCACAAACTAGGCATCCCACAGGCAGTGTACCCCTTTAAATTGAGGCACAGAACAAGCAAGGCGAGGCTCACGAAGCCATTTATCCCTCTGCCCTTTGATTAATCCTACTTGTGTTTATCGGCCAGGCTGGCACAATAAACTATTGCACCCTGTCTGGAGCAAATAACAGTGAAGAAAATCAAGATGCCTGGCAACAATTAGTCCAAATCAGTAATGGACTATGCGTACCTCAGCCTCTATGATGCTAAGGTCAGAAGAACTAAATGGTGCCTGCCTATCACAAACAGCTGCTCTGAAAGGGATCATGGTACATGATGCTAGATAGAGTGGGGAGTAATGTGTAAGAAAACTGAAAGTCATACTACTACTACCAATAGTAATAATAATAATGATAAAAGATGAGGTTTATTGGTTAGATAGACTAGTGAGATCCCCACTACTATGGTCCTTCATCACCCTTCAGGTCTGGAACTGAATTCAACCCCCTGAAAAATAAACAGGTTTATAAAGTGAACCTTATGAGAATCAAAGATTGCAGCCCTCATTATGGATTACAACTCAATGTCAAGAAGACACACATGCTCACAACTTGATCAATAGGTACCATGATAAATAGAGAAGTTTGTTGTTGTTGTTTTATTTGTTGTTATTTGTTGAAGTTGTCACGGATTTTTGTCTTGATGAGGTCTATAATCAATGCTCTTGGAAGCTGCAATCATGAGATCAAATGACGCATTCCATATGGATACATTTGGTGCACAATACGTCTGTAGAGTGCTAAAAAGCAAGGATGTTACTTTGAGGACTAAGGTGCACCTTACCCAAGCCATAGTAATTTAAATTGCCTCATAAGTATGTGAAAGTCAGACATTGAATAAGGAAGGCTGAAGAAGAATTGATATGTTTGAATTGTGGTGCTGGTGAAGAATATTGAAAGTAACATGGACTGCCAAGGCAACAAACAGATCTGTCTTAGAAGAAGTATGGTCAGAGGCCTCCTTAAAGGCAAGGATGGTGAGACTTCCTCTCACATACTTTGGTCATGTTATTAAGAGAGACTAGACCCTGGAGAAGGACATCATGCCAGGTGAAGTAGAGGGACAGTGAAAGAGAGGAAGCCCCTTAAGGAGATGGATTGACAGTGACTGAAACAAGGGGCTCAAGCTTGGGAACAATTAGGAGAATAATTCAGGGCTAGGTAGTGTTTCTTTCTGTTTGGCATAGGGTCAATGTGGGTTGCAACTGGCTCAATGGCACCTGATAAGAACAACTACACCAAAATGAATCATAGCACTGAGGAGCACACATTCCTCAGAACCATCAACCATTCAAAAGCAAATAGGCAGTATTTGCCCAAGGCCAAATTCAAAAGGCAGGCAAGGTTAGGGGAGAAGGGTGAATGAAAACAGGAAGCAGAGTTTCAATGGCATGAGTGATATTACATTGCAGGAGATTGTCATCAATGTCACATAACAAAACGTGTATAAATTGTTACATGCAAAGCTGATTTTCTCTGTAAATCTTAACCCACCTTACAATAAAAAGTTTCTTTTTTTAAAAAAAAAGACACCATCATTCATATAATAGACACAGCCAAAGATCTCCTGGATAATCCTAAAATGATCTCCCAAATGATTTGGGTAGTTAGCCCTTCCCAGGGAGTTCTACCCATTGAACCGCTGGGCGGTTATGGCTGCAATTATATTTCAGGCCAGAAGAGGCAGCAGAGGCCTGGTTTTTCAAATGCTGCAAAACTACCAGACAATGGGCAGTTTCTTTCCACGGACGACTAGCGGCTCTGTCATATCCATGTCTGGTGTTCAACACTTGGCGACAGATTCCAGCCCGCTGGGTTTGGGTGGGGTCTGTTTCTCACCCATGCTTGGCTTGGGATTGTTCTATGGCATCCACAAAGTGGAGTCCTCTCCTTTCTGATGTCCCGAGAAAGCTGTTTTCACCTTTTTCTCTCTCTGGCCCTCTTCCCAAGAACCCTGGGGTTCACTCTGCTTTCCTCTGGTTGATGTTTCTCAGGCAGTTACTTGACCTCGGTTCATCTACTGCAGGTGACCATTTGCAAGGAACTGTACCGTCCTTGGATGGTATTGTTCATGAGCTAGGCTGCGAACTACGGGTTAAAGGTTTGAGTTCACCCAGAGGTGCCTTCCAAGAAGGGCCTGGTGATATGCCTCTGGAAAAAAAACCCGCCCCAGCCATGGAAAATTCTAGGGACTAGACTTCTCTAACACACTTGGGCTCTCCATGAGTCCGAGTTGACTCAATGGCAATTGGTTGCTGGTATTCCTGTAAGTACAAGACAACAATCTTTAAGCAGTCCCTCATGGATTCATGGGAGGAGGATGGCTTCCTCTGAGAGAACTTCTCAGGGCTCCAAGGGCTCAATGATCTTACAAAAAAGGAGAGAAACGATGAGCCTGATGACAGATGATATTGCTATGTAGGCCCCGTTTCAGGATGCTCAAGTTTCCAGGTCTTTCCCTGACTCACAGTGGAGCCCTATGAGGTTCCAGATAGAAGGGCACCCTTGATCCCAGGACCTGGAGCCTTGTAGCTGAGCAGAGCAGTCATGATGAGAAAGAGGACCCAAGGGGGAAGTCAGGGGCTGCTTCACTTGTCTCGTTGTCAAGCAAACACATGTTTTGGCAGGAAATTTATCTTCAAGAGTGTTCTGATTTCTTGAAGGAAATCTTTTTTCTGAACCATTTCCTCAGGGGAAAACCACTCAACTACCTCGGGAAGGAAGATTTTTCTCCTTCCAAGCTTACCAGGCTGTGCTAACTCACAGAGGAGGTGTGAGTAGCAGGCAATGAAACTGATTTCCAGAGTCCTATGAAAATCAGCAAGTGCTCAGCTGCTAAGTGAAAGTTCGGCAGTTGGAAAACCCCAGCTGCTCTGCAGGAGAAAGTGGTGGCTGACTGTGTCTGAAAAGATGACAGCTTTGGAAACCCAATGAGGCAGTTCTCCTCTGTGCTCTACAGTTGCTTTGAGTTGGAGTGGACTTGACAGTGATAGATCTGATCTTTTTCCCCATGAAAATCAGTTTGCACGAATACATGTGCATTCATGGATGTCTGTGTCTGCTTTGGCATGCATGTGCACATATGTGCCTATTTGCACGTGGATGGATACGTCTGTGAATGTGGGCGTCTCTATTTACTTTGCCACGTGTGTGCACATGTCTGCCTTTGTCAGTATGCATGCGGGCTCAGGCAGCATAAAGAGATCGCAGAGAAACTTGGAGAGAAAGAGAAAAGTAACCTATTTTCTCATGGGTCTCCTATACCTGACGGTCTACTGGCATCCACCACCACGAAGACCAGAGGTCACTTCATGCCTTGTGTCCAGCTGCCCATTGCTGGTTGAGGTCAGTCACCAGGGAGGCAAGTCAGACTGGCCTCGCCAACCTACCACCCATCTGCAGGAGTGATTCCCACCATCTGTCCCGGGGCCCCTCCCACCTTACTCAGCCTCCCTAGACCTTGAGTGAAAGGCGTTTCCAACGTTTTTACATAAAGATTTCTGAGATTGACTGAAGAAATGATTTCATTTGACAAAACATGAAGCTTTGAATTTAAAGATTTGAGGCAAGTGCCCTCCAGAGAGGGGGACACAGGACGGGGCCATGCTCCCTTCCGGTATGCACAGGGGTTGCTATGAGTTGGAACCAACTTGATGAGCACCTGCCAGCAACAACAACAACCAGAAGTTGTCCAAACTTCTGTGGCCTCAACTCGGAAATGAGAATATTAATATTGCCTCCTAGAAAGAACTCAAGGTATGTACAATTGGTTCATAGGCATTTGGAAAGTGAGTACATTAAGTGGACTGATGACATTGATAAGGCAATAAGAAACTGAGAAGGCTTCACTAACAGATGCTTTCACATCTGTAACCAGTAGATTCCTTCTTTCTTCACCTCTTGCCATCTTAATCAGCTCCCACACTTTCCAGGCAGCTTGAGGGATTAAATGTTCAGTCTGATCCAATTATAAGCCTCAGAATCAGAGGCTTTACCTGAGGTTTGAGGAGCTATACTGGGAATGAGGGAGAGTAACTTGTCTTTTCTATTGCTCTCCTATCGCTCCCTCTTCCCTAGCTCTTCCCTGTCTCTGGGCCTGCCTTTCCTCCCTAGAGCAGTGGCTTCTGGGAGAAGGGGATGGAAATAATGAGCACATTCCTGACCAGGCCTCTTACCATGCTATGTTCCAACCCTCTCTTGGAAGGGCCTCCACGAAGTCCTCTTATGTCATCTCACAATAACTTGTTAGATACCATTGAGTGAGCTCCTGACTCATAGCAAAAGTACACACAAGAGATTGAAGCACCACCTGGTCCTGCACCGTCCTCACAATGGTCCTTGTGTGTGAGCCCATGGTTGCAGCAGTGTGGAGGAGATCCTGTCCAAGAAGGCTGCCAGTGGGTGGGAGGGGCTGCAGCTTTCAGAGACTTTGGAGGATGCCAAGGTGGATAGTTCATGGTGTATCATATGAGGTCAGCCAGCGGGCCTTGGGGGCCCTTCCCATTATCCATAGATATTTGAAATAAATGGAGGCCCTCAGCAAGATGGGCTGCAGACACCTCCAGGACTCACTTGATCCTTGGGAAGCTCCCTTAGCCTTAGGACACCACCTGCTGGAACTGTGGCTTTGCTGCCTCTCCTGACTCTCAACTTCCCTCCTAGAGGACTCCAGCCACCCTTCTCCTTCCATATCCTTCCAGCAGGAGGCAGATATTGGTCTCTATGCTTTTGCATGTGGCCAGTTTTCTAGGGACAGGTCAGCCTCTCCCAAGAATTTGGGTTCACCAGAGTGAGCGTGCCCACAAGTCTGCAGAGCGTACAGCCAGGCCTCTGAAGAGAGAACTGCTGGAAGATTTGCCCCTTTTCAAAAGCGCTAATTCCACAGTTAAGAGCTCGTCTCCTGGGGACTCAGCTTGAGTCTCAAGGAGCACATCCCCTTTGACACTGCTGGCAACTCGAGGTGCTGTGGGTCATTTTCTTGCCTTTGAGGAGTGCAAGGGAAATGCTACAATATGTCCCTTCACATGAACCACCAATCCTTATCTGGAGAACTCTCCAAGATGACAGGGATGGGAGGGAGATGTTTCTGGGGCACGCTTTCACCTGCACATCTCTCAGGTGAGTCAAACATTTGACTCCCCAAAAGTTGAGTGTGATGGTGAGAGTTCAGGCTGGGAGATAGAGTGTCTGGGTTCAAATCAAGAGACTGCACATCTCAGCTCCCATGGTTCTCCTTCATAAAACCCAAGCCAAGCAGTTTATCACTTCCCTGCTGAGCATCCTACTGAGGCCAGCTAAACGCATTCTTTGCTGATGACAACGTTGCTTGTACCAAATGGCTTTGCCATGTAGCCCTTAGCAATGGCCAGAAGGGCTGCTCATCAAACCGCAGAGCAGGGCTTCTGGCGCACATGTTAAGAAGGGGGCTATTCACAACAAAGTCGGTAGTTCAGAACCCACTAGCTGTTTCTCTGGAGAAAAACTGTGGCTGTGTGCTTCCATAAAGATGCCCAGCCATGGAACCCCCCTGGAGAGGGCCATGATGAGCTGGAGTGAGCTCTACAGGAGTGGGATTTTTTACCGTGGATGTAATCCCACCTGGGCAGAGATTTTCTTTGTGACATTAAAGAGGCTGTACGTTACACCAATCACTTGGCTGATACAAAAGGATTCAATTCAACACTGAAGCAAACCAACTCCAAGGGAAGAAGGCAGCTGCCATGCAGAGAGCTCCAAGGACCACCAACCATGGAGGTTATTGAAGCCAAAACAAGAATACCGCCCACGAGCCCTCAGCCCCCAGGGATGGACAAAGAGAGCCTGCCCATCAAGCTGGTGCACTGGCATGATGCTGTCAGCCTCCGGTGCTGTGAGAACATTGACTTTGGTGTGTTAAAGGCACCCAGTTGCGGTATGTTTGTGATGTCAGCGTGTGGAAACTATGGCAAGCCCCCCTCCATGCCTCACAGTAGCAAAGCCTTGGCATTAAAACCCCGTGCCTTCTGGGGCGCTTGTCAGCTGTGAGAGGGCAGTAAATGCCCTTGGCTTTTCTGCTCCTTGTTGCGACCTCCCGCTGAGGCAGGGAGCAGAGGATGTGAGGTTGGAATCTGTTTTGTTTCATCACTACCCTTTGTCATCTCTCTGAACACTGTCATGTGCTCCTCACCAGTGCTTCGCCCTCTCTATCACCAAGCCATGTGCTCTTTAAAACATGCACACACACACACACACACACACACACACACACACACACACCTGATGTTCACATTTTGAGGCACATTTGTCTTTAATTCACTAATAATAACAATAATTATTCAAAGCCACTTTACCATCTGAAAAGAAATCTCTATGCATACACTTAGATCATGGATGCCAACTGCCTTCTTAAGAACATTTCCCAATGAAATATTCAGCAGCGATTATATTAAGCCTGAAGCTGTTCATCCAGTTTGTGTTAATCAAAACAAAAACAAGAGACGAAGGGATCCAAAAGGACATGTAAGATCATAGACTGAAAGTAGCCCCCTCGAGCACCAAAGGCTTGTCCAGAAGGGCGGAGCCACAGGTAAAAGCTATGTCTCTCTGGAGTTGCTGGCATTTAACTAGATGCAAAATGTCAGCGCAGGAAATTGCTTGCCCAATGCAAATACTAACAAGGGAGGCATGTGTTCCTGTGTAAATGGAGCTTCTGCCAATCCGGGCCTTCAGGATCCAGCTCCCATCGCAGCATCCACGGGAAGCACCAGGGGAATGTTCTGTTTGCTTATTTTCCCTCTCTTTGCTAAGAAGAAAAAGAGCCTTTGTGGCCTAGTGGCTACAGGTTGGGCTGCTAATTGCTATATCAGCAGTTTGAAACTACCAGCTGCTTTGTGGGAGAAAGATAAGGCATTCTGCTCCCATAAAGAGTTCGAGTTTAAGACACTCACAGGGGCAAACTTACAGGGGCAGTTCTACTCTGCCCTATAAGTTGGCTTTGAGTCAGCATGGATTCGATGGCAGTGAGTGTTCTAAGAGTAAGGAGTATCTAGGGGTGTAAACAGTTAATGAGCTCTGCTATTAAGGGAAAAGTTGTCATTCCCAACCCACTTAGAGGAGCTGTGAAAGAGAAGCCTGGCAATCTTCTTCAGAATCCTCGGCCATTGAAAAGTTTATAGAATGTATTGGCCTTGGTTGTTAATTAGATCCAGGTATATGGTGGAGCATACAGGGACCAATGTCATAAAACTGGGTGGGGGTGGAAAAAATCTCTGAGACAGATGCAAAAACTGTGAGGGAATGAGTTGTTGAGCCTGGGGGATCAGGACCATCGTCTCTGGGATTTTCAAAGTTCCTGAGCAATCAGGAAAGGGGCAACAGTTGGTCTCTCCCCATCCAGAGGACAGCAGAAGAGGAGAACTGATTGAGCACAATGAATTAATGACTAGTGACTCAAGCAACGATCACCCTCCACCACTGGAGACCAGAAAAACTAGATGGTGCCTAGCTCCCACTATCGACTGCTATGAAATAGATCACATTAGAAGGGCTTGATTAGACTAGAAGGGAAATGTGGGGCAAAACTCAAAATCATGATACAACACCAAGCTTACTGTTTGGATAAAGGCTGGTGAAATTGCAAGACTATGGTGCTTAGTTTCCATGCAGGTCTGGAACTGAACTCATCATGGCTCGATGTTCAACCAAACAATAGACAGGCCTATAATGGGAACAATGACATTAGAGACATACAAATACCGTAGAATAATAGATTACATGAGATCAAAAGACAGCATTCCCCCAAGAACGAAGTTCAAAAAAGTTGAGAATGAAGGCAGCTTGGAGACAAGAAACAAGAAGATGTGGGGGAAGTGATGGTACATTGTGGGAATTGCTGTCAATGACATGAAACAAAATGTGTATGCATTGCTCAATGGACAGCTGAGCTGCTCTTTAACCTTCACCCAAATCACAATAAAAATGTTTTTAATCAAAGAAAACTTCATGGTTCACTTCTACTCTGACACACACAGGGTGATGAGGAAAGAGTGTCAACCGGGTTTGCTGTGGTCCAACCACCAGACATGTGCTTATGGGAGAAAGAGCATGATGACGCTGGCAATACTGAGCAGGACCAAGATGGTTTTATTTGCCTGCATCATGAAGATGGTAGCCTGGTGGTGAGATGATTCAGAGCTCAAGTGCTAACCAAAAAGCCACCCAGTTTAAACCCACCCAGCCCTACTGAAGGAGATTTCCCTCCTCAAAGGTGTTGTTGGTTGTTATGTGCCATTGAGGCGATTCTGACTCCCTGTGACGGGAAGGAAAGGCACACTGTGCTATAGTGTTAGGGTTTTCAGCGGCTACTTCCTCTGAAGTGGGCAGTGGGACCCTTCTTTGTATTCTGTTCTTAGCCTGGAAGTTTCCCTGACACCTCTTCACTTCGGGTAACCCTGCTGGCATTTGAAATACCAGTCATGTGGCTTCCAGCATCACAGTAACACACAACTCACCACAGCACCACAAATGGACAGACAACAACAGGCTAGGAGTCTTCATGGGAGCAGGCAGTCACGTCTTCACTCTCTCGATGGGGATCAGCGAGTTCAAAGTGCCAGTCTCTCTGTTACAGCCGCACATGCAACCACTGTGCTGCTAGGTACATTTCCTTAAAATTCTGCCTAGAAAAATCTGTGGAACAGTTCTTCTCTGTCACAGAGGGTCACTGTGAGCCAGGATGGGCTCTGAGACACACAAATGCAATACCATGAAGCCACCTTACTCTGTCCTGCTCTTATTTAACTCTATTCTTTTCTGAGCTATCTTTTCCGTATATTCAGAAGAGACTGACACTGAGCAGTGTTAATTCCACCAAGGCCAGGAAGGAGGTCAAAGAGTCACAAAGGACTAACTCTTTGCTCTCATTCCACTGCACTAAGGAGGCTTGGGTGGCAGCTGGAAGCTGCACATTTCACTCCCTGTCCCTACACTCCTGGCTGAGTCTCCTCAGAGTGAGACTGCCCCTTTACCCAGCTCACTGCATTGGCTGTCTTGCTCTGAAAAGAGAATTCGCACATGTGAGTCTGACTGGGTGGCAGATGGGAATCTTAATGCTGCTCTTTGGAATATGAAAGGTCTTGGATCAGAGTGTTGCAGGGGAGTGATGTCTGCAGAAGACCTGCTGGTCTCCCAGTTAGAAAGAAGCCTTCCCCTTTGCCTCAGAGGTGCGTTCACTGTGGGTGGCAAGTCAGATCCTTGGGCTGGCACTCTCAGTAAACAGATCATATGGGCACCTTGAGAAGCGCTTACTCACTGACCCAGCTCCCCAAGGATGTAAATATACCAACCAGGATGACTAAGGACACCAGTGCCAAGAATGATCACATTCTTTGCATGTGTACAAATGAGGTGGGCAGCCACCTTCGCTGATGGTGGCTGCACTGTGTCTGGAATCACACCTGGCTAGGTGGACCATTGAAAGAGTTGGTGACATGATAATAGGGAGTACACCCCGTTGCCAGTAAAGCTGAGGAAATGGCATTTGAGGAAGCAGGGGCAGCCGGGTCGCCAGCATGAAGTCAACGAAAACCTTGCTTGTGCCTCCTTTGTTCACTGGTGGCTGCTGGCATCTGGGTAGTGAGTACACCAAAGCTACTGCCAGAATTCTCCACGGTCCCTGGTTCCACTCTCAAGTCGCTGGCTTCATCACTACCACTGCCATCGAGTCGATTCTGACTCACAGCAACCCGAAAGGACAGAGTAGAACTGCGGCTGGTGGGTATGGGGGGGGGGGCTGTGGATCATTATGAGAGCATTTCTATCTCGCAGTAGCTAAAGGGTCCAAAATGCTGACCTTACGGTTAGCAGCCCAACATAACCCACTTGGTCATGAACCCTTGCCAGCTGATCCAGGGAGTCCATTCCCAAGTGCATATCTAAAAGAATGAAAGACGAGTACCCAGATGGATGCTGCACTAATCACTATGGGCAAAAGGTAAACAATAAGCCAACAATACCCATCAGTAGAAGAATAGAGAAAATATGATCTACACAGAGTGGGGTATACATATAGTCTGCCACAAGAAAACTAAGGCCTTTGATTCGGACAGACTCTGTAACACAGGTGAACGCAAGACATGAAGTGAAAGATGCCAAACACCAAATGCCATGTATTGTGAGTCCATTTAGAGGGAAAATGCTGGACAGGTAAATCCCGTAGAGCCATAGAGTAGATTGGTGGTTTCCCAGGGTGGGGTGGGAGGGGCAATGGGGAATGACTGCTTAATGGCTGCAGGGTCGATGAAAATGTTCTGGAACTGGATGGTGGGAAGCTTTCACAGTGTCCTTAAAACTACTCTTAAAAAGGGGAGAGAAAGAATCTGCAGAAAGCACAGTTCTGATTGACTCACATGAATGCGATCACCAAGAATTGGAATCCACTAGAATTGGAATGGCAGCTAGACTATTGTTTCCTTGGGAGGTGCCTCCAGGAAGGACCAGTAGAGAAGGGTAATACTGATAGAGCAAAGGAGGAGGCCGATAAAGAAATGTCATTGAGTAGGTTCCCAGAGACAGTATAAATCCTCTTGTAGTTGTCCCACCCAACGGCTGAGGGAACTGGAGTGTGGCTCCACCTATCCTCATGTGTCATTGGTTAAAGTGGCATTAGGTCCTGGAGGATGTCAACTTCCCTGTCTGCTCAATGACTGTTCCCTGTGTGGGGAGTTACATGTGCTTCCTGTGAGACCATTGGCATTTATGGGAGTGGTGGGTGCCAAGTGCTAATACATGGGCACATTAGCAGCTGCTACAGCAAGTGCTGTACATTTTTAGCTGCTTGAGTGACAGGTGGGCCCTACCTCCTGCCTATATTCAGTGGTAGGGTGTTCAGATGGGGGGCATCCAAAAAATAACAAGGCCCTATTCTTTGCAAATAGACATTATTATTATTTTAATCTGTCCCAACCCCCTTTCTTATCTGTCCCTGTGAACTACCTCACTGGCTTAAATATCAGTTCCCTGAGCAAGACACCACATTTCAATACGGTCACAAGGCTATTTTCATTGGCCCAGTGGAGACACTGACATAAGATGAGTCAACTAGATGCTTTTTCTGGAGCATTTCCAACCAAAAAACGAAAAAGAAAGTCCCGCTTTTGCAAGTGGCCTGGCATCTAAGAAGCATAATTCAGAAGCACATGTCCCGCCACGTGGAGGAGGCGGTTTATGTTGTGAGATTACAGCATGTGCCCTGAGAGACAGACACAAAGAACACAGGAACATGCCAGTGGTGGTCAGGAACGGTCGACAGAACCAGCTGTCCTCTTGTTCTCCCCACCTTTCCATTTTCCTAGGATTCTCTCTTCCAGGTATTGGTCTCTTTGCCTGTTTACAACCAAATGAGTCCCAAATAAGATCCAGATCATAGAAATAGAAGGAGGAAGTTGGATGGAGACTGCAGTTCATACTCCCCGGAAGCCATTCAGACTCCCTGCAAGAAGGAGACACTGTGATGGAATTAGCTCTGGATTCCTGACATTTATTGAGGAATGCGCAGGGAATAAGCACCTGTGGGGGGAATCCAGGAAGGGCACAAGAGGGAAATCTCAACAGAGGTCTCAGCCCTGCCTATGGAGAGTGTCATAGTCAGTGTTCCCTAGAGAAACCAAACCAGTTATATAGCTGTAACTGGAGATATCGATATATCCACCAGGGCTCCTATGGTTAACCACTTCACCAGCCACTCATTGCCATCAAGGTGGACTCAAAGTGACTGTGTAAAACAGTATAGAACTGACCTTTTGGGCGTTGGAGACTGTAACTCTTCAGGAGATTATGAAGCTTCATCTTTCCCTCAAGGAGCCCTTGGTGTTTTCAAACTGATGTCCTGGCTGTTGGATGCCCAATGGGCCACCCACTACGACACCAGTGCCCCAGAGAGTGAGGCTTATTTCTAGGAATTGGCTCATATAGGGGAATGGCAAGTTCCAAATTCAGAGGTCAGGCAACAGCCTAAAGAGCTCTGTAGATGTTCATCCTAAAATCGATAGGTTAGGTGATGGGAAAAGACAAGAATAAGAATGGTCAGAACACACCCTAGGGAAACTCCCTTTCTGTGCTGAAGGCCTTTGCCTGAAAGGTTTACCCCTTCCCACATTATGGAAGGTATTCTATTTTGCTTGAGACCAACTCCTTCATAAGAGCAAATAGATGAGGTGAACAAGCGGCCATCTAGCTCAGAAGCAATAAAGCCCACCTGGAAGAAGCACACCAGCCGGTGCGATCACGAGGTGCCAAAGGGACCATGTATAAGGCATCATGCAAAAATAAAAGAATATATATATATATATATATATATATATATATATATATATATATATATATATATATATATATATATATATATCTGTGTGTATATGGGTATATATATATATACCATAGAGAATGAAGGGGGAAGTGCAGAGTGGAGACCAGAGGCCCAAATGTCGACCACTGGAGATCCCCTCATAGAGGGCTTTAGGAGAGGAGATGGGTCAGTCAGGGTGCGATGTAGTACCGATGAAGAACACAGATTTCCCCCAGATCCTGGATGCTTCCTCTCCCCAACTACCAGGATCCAAATTCTACCTTGCAGGACTGGATAGGGCAAGGCTGTACACTGGTGCATATGGGAGCTGGAGGCACAAGGAATCCAGGGTGGACGATACCTTCAGGACAAGGGGTGTGAGGGGTGATACTGGGAGAGTGGAGGGTGAGTGGGTTGGAATGGGGGAACTGATTACAAGGATCCATATGTGACCTCCTCCCTGGGACATGGACGGCAGAGAAGGGGGGAAGGGAGACTCCGGAAAGGGCAAGAGATGACAAAATAACAATCTGTGGATTATCCAGGGCTCATGAGGGAGGGGGGAGCGGGGAGGGAGGGGACAAAAAAAGAGGACCTGATGCAGAGGGCTTAAGTGAAGAGCAAATGCTTTGAGAGTGATTAGGGCAAAGAATGTACAGATGTGCTTTATACAATTGATGTATGTATATGTACGGATTGTGATAAGAGTTGTATGAGCCCCTAATAAAATGTTTAAAAAACAAGAGCAAATAGATGAATGCTTGTTTGACCAAAAAACTGGGCACCATAGCCTGGCCACATTGATATGCAAAAGGAGCCATCACTGGGAGCTCTGTAACTGGGACCTGGCCAAGTGGTGACCAGTAGCCTGGGACTTTGTAGCCTAATACGTTGCAGTGAATTGCTTACTAGTTCTCCTCTAGCTATAGTCTTTGTAACTCCTACCAATGACAGGGTGGAACTATGCCACCGAGGGAAGTAGATAGCATGCTAATAATATCAGTAAGGTGCATGGCATCCTCGAAGAGGTGAGACCATTCAAATAAGACCTGTAGACCCCTAATGTGGGGATTGGTCGGTTTGGTCATCCTGGGTGAGTTAACTCAGAAACAGAAAGTGGAGGTTCTAGAGCACCGAGAAAGATGAGCCAGCAGTGGAGTGTGCTCTTTGGACCCAGGATTATTACTCTGAGCACCACCTCTGTCCAGGAGACAGAGATCCCTGACACTGGATGCATCAGGAGACAATGAAAAACAGTGGCAGATAAATAGCTCATGGAAGCACAGGCAGCAGCACCAAGACCCCAGAACAGGGAGCTCGCCAGCACACAGAATGAGAAAGCTGAGTGTCTTTGGGCCAAGGCTTCCAGACAAAGTGGGCTGCCTCAACGCACTTATCAGCAGAGCTGAAAGAACTTTGTACACGGTCCCAAGCAGAGCAGAGGTCAAGGAGCTGCAGGGCAGAGGCCAAGGACCAGAAAAAGTTCTGCCTCTGGGCACCACTGGGAAGAGACTGTCCTGACTGAAGAACTATATCCCCAGTCATTTCTGATCCTGAATTGTCACCTGCTAGGTCCCCAATTAACCCCAGAAACATAAGTATTGTTTGCGAGTTCTGTGTGGCCATTGCCACTTAAGGATTATCAAACCCAGCAGAGAAGAAGAGAGTGTCATGGTAGGGATGGTTGGTGTCAGAAACTGTGAAAAGAAAGGAGGGTGGAGGCATTTTGATCTCTGTCTCATAGGAATCAGCCTTGGGCTGTTTATCTTGATTTTCCTCCATTGCCTTTTGTGAAGTTACAGGGGGGTCAAATGCCTCCACTATGCCATTTATACCCCTACATGGACAAGTCGTTGGATGAAGGTTAGTTTGGGGAAGGAGCAGACCTTGGATGAGCTCTCATCAGCTGAGGCAATCCTGATAGGGGCCAGACAGCTGGGACCTTTTCTATCAGTGGCTCTCTCCGCAGCTGGGGAAATCAGTCACTTGGCCCTGAGAGGAATCTGGGTGACACACTCATCTATGACAATACCCTGAAGAACAAGCTCCCACAAAAACCTGGCTGAGAACTCGCGCCTAGAAAACAGGAGTGCATGCCTAGCTAATAATAGCCATTTACTGAAGGCCCTATGATTGGAACTGTGCCTCATTTACAGACGGAAAACTAGAGGAAGGGATTTAAGGTGGCTAAGTTAATAAGTGACAGAGACAAGATTCAAACACAAGTTTGAAGCTGGTACTGTTAGCCTTTTATCCAGGGCTGGGTTTTAGATGAGGCAAATGAGACACTTGTCAGGCACACAAGGTAAAGAGGCCTTCCCTCTCCAGTGTGACTTTCCCCATAAATCTGAATCATGGGCCTGGTGTGTCTTATTTGCCTTCCCTGAGTCTCAGACCCTGGTCTAGTCTGATTTGCTATTTGGAGGAATAAGCCAGAATGCTCAAGTACTCTGAGTCAAGACCCAATCTCCCCTGGAATTGTTCAGTGGGACTTACCAGCCTCTTCCTTCGTGTTTCACTTTTCTAGAAACCTCCATGGAGGACTAGCTCTCATGAAGAGAGCTTCAAAAAGCTCATGGCAAAATTCCATTATTTTTTCGTATCATTTTTCCACACGCTTTTGGAAGCTCCCTCCTCATCCCTTTCCACAGTCTTTCTCAAGGAAAGAGACTGTTGCTGGTTGATGTCAGATGCCCCTGAGTCTGTTTTCTACTCAGAAAGCTCTGCACAAACTCTATCAAAAAATGACGTAGAGTCAAACGTGCTGTGTGTCTTTAAGTTGATGTCAGCTCATAGTGACCCTACAGGACAGAGTAGAACTGCCCCCAAAGGTGTCCTAGGCTGAGATCATTATGGGACCAGCTCGTCAGGTCTTTTCCCCTTTAGAGCCCATGGGTAGGTTCAACCTACCAGTCTTTTGTTTAGCCACCCAGTCCTTAGCCATTGTACCACCAGGGCTCTTTAAAACAGGGATTAGGTTGATTAATTTTATAATCTCCAGGCACATTTGAAAGCTGCTTCCCAGAACACCCTTGCCCAGATTGTTGATTAAGACGGGCATTTGGGGACTCATTTCTTTCTCATTTGTGTAAGTGCACTCTATGAGGGGGGTTTCCCTTCATAGATAGGTGATCACATACTATTTTTCCAAATTGAACCACTCTTGGTGGTATATTGGGTTAAGAGTGGGGCTGCTGCTAATGGCAAAGTTAATGGTTCAAACCCACCAGCTACTCCTTGGGAGAAAGATGAGGGTTTTCTGCTCCAGTAAAGATGTGCAGTTCTGAAAATCCGCAGAGCCAGTCTATTGTGCCATATATGAGGTCAACCCCATGGCAGTGGATTTGGTTTTGGTTTTAGTCTGTGGGGGGAAGTCCTTAAGTCATTCTTTAGCCACATGGAGGAGTCCCTGGGTGGTGCAGTTGGTTAACATACTGGGCTACTAACTCATAGGTTGGAGCTTCAAGCCCAGCCAGAAGTGTCTCTGAAGAAAGGCCTGGTGCTGCATTTCAAACAACAACAACAAAATCAGTTATAGAAAAAAACAACAGAATGTCGTTCTACTCTGGCCCAAAGGAGTCCCTATGAATCAGAGTTAACTTCATGGCAACTGGCATGGGTTTGGTCCATGGGAAAAAAGAACCCTTCATAATTGCCTCCATGCCCAATAGTTCCTTTCCGGTATCCCTAGACCACCCCAGCACCCTCAGCATCTTGCCTTATAATTGCCATGGGTCCATCTCTCTTCCCAATGGGCCAGGCCGTGATGCAGCCGCTGCCGACACAGAGGGATTGTGCAGTCCCTGCATGATCTACAGTCCTCATGACATATATCTTGAATGAAGATTAAGTGATCCTCTCTAGAGCTTAGCTCAGGTGAATCCACTACCTCAGCTGGAACCGAAGTGGTGCCAGACCAATATCTGTTTTTAAAAGATAGAAGGGCATTCCTAATCTTTGTGGAGAAACAGAGAGGATTTAGTGAAATGTTTCTGCAGTTGAGGCTACAGATGATCTGTTGACATGGTCTAAAAGGTTGTAGGTGGTTTAATGTCTATCGGTACCATCAACTTTGCATTTTGTCCTGACTTAGCAAATTGGTTGGGATTTCGGCTTACTGACAAGGACCTTCAGAAAGAATGTGGTTGCAGGAGCAAGTTTAAGAAAGGAAGGAGCTTTGAAGTAGCCCTCACTGAGTGCCAATCCAAAACTCTGTTACCCAGCACCTCAGAGGGCTTGACCTGGGATGGACTATGGCAGCAGCACCATGAGCCACTTCCTCCAGTGGCCCTGACTGAAGGCTCAGAACCTGCCTCTGATTGGCAGCTGAGAGATACTAGGACCGTCACCTGCCACATCGCCTGTATTTCTCCTGGCAGTAAGAAATCCCCTAAGTACACTATGTTTGGGCAATCTTTCCAGCCTACAAGCAGTTGTTGCTTATCTCTGTTAGCTTTGTGCAGGGGAACAATCAGGCTTTGAAATTGAAAGACTTGCATGTGACTCATGAGGTTAAGAGCCCAACACATAACCACTATATTACCAGGGTTCCTTCCTCTTGAAGGATAGGTAAGCAACAAAAGGACCATTTCTCTTAAAACCTCTGATCGAGAGTGGCCCACAACTCCTTCCACTTTTATTCTATTGGCCAAGCCCTTTGCTGGCAGGGCAGGGAAGTTTACTCTTTCCTTGGATGACTAGCAAGTGAGTGAAATTTTGTCATCTCATACAAAGGGAAAAGGGAAACATGCTCTATGATCAAATAAGTTTTAAAAAAAAGTCAAAATATTCATAGAATCTGCCGTGTGGCAAAAGCATGAGCACTCCCATTGTAGAAGAAACACTGCTCTCGGAAACCACACTGTGCCTGGCAAGGGAGGCTGGGAGGATTTATGCTTGATCACTTTGGCCAAGTCATTAAGCAAGGCTGATCAGTAGAAAAGGAAATCAGGTTTGGTGCGGGGATGTGTCATTGGATATGCAGGCGATTCTCCTTGAGATGTATTGGCCCACAACTTTGGACTCACATACAGCAGTGACCATGAAGATGGCATCTGACCTGGCGACACTTCATTTTCGTATATAGAAAGTTGACACAAGCATCTCCTGGTGGTGTAGTGGGTTACACATTGTGTCCCTAACCTTAAACTCAGCAGCTCGAAAACAGCAGCAATCAGTGAGGGAAAGATGAGGCTTTCTACTCCTGTCAAGAGTTACAGGCTCAGAAACTCATGGGGGCAATTCTCCCCTGTCCTACAAGGTTGCTATGCATGAGCAGTGACTCGATGGCAGGGAGATTAAGTTGATATTACCTATTTTAGAAAACGGTTCTGGTTATTTAATTAAGTAAGGCAGGTGCAGCCCTGTCACACAGGGTTTGTTTAGATAGCACAGTAGTGTCCACTCACTCATTAGCGCAGTGTGTCTGGAACCCCAATGTGTATTACCACATGGGACAATTCAGGTTGAAGACACTGGGGATTCGTTCTTTGTTGAACAAGCCCTGGAATTGCAAGAGTTCTAAAAAGGGGTCAAAGTTCCTATTTTTATAACTCTCTCTCTCACACACACACAGACACACACACACACACGGAGAAAGTGGTGAACTTCACAGTACGTAGTGGGGACTTCACAGAAAGGGGGGTTGATAGCCGTGAACAGGGTTGGGATGGGTCTTGTTCTATCCATTTGAAAGTCTCTAGGCTAAACAGAAATGTCGTGGTGGTATAGTAGGTTCGGTGTTCAGGTCCAGGTCAGCAGTTCTGAATCCACCAGTTCCTCCATGGAAAAAAGATGAGGCTTTCTATTTGAGTAAAGAATTATAGTCTCAGAGACTCATTGGGGCATGTTTATTCTTCCCTATAGGGGCGCTGCGAGTCAGAATGAACTCAGTACAGTATGCAAATAACAAGCTGTGCTAATACCATTCCAGAGAGACAGTGGTGTTCCAGGGACATTGGTTTCCCCTGACCCTGACCCTGAGGAAACATGAGGTCTTCAGGTCCTCTCCTGCTGCTCTTCTTTACCATCCTCCCATATCCTCCTCTGCACTCCCAAGTGGTGGGCATGATTTATAAACACAGAAATCCACTTACTCCTTTGGAAAAGTGGTTTACTTCACCCAAAATTCGGAGAACTGTGTCGTCTCCCTTTCAAAGTAAATTATAAGATGAACATACAATATTGATTGCAGGCATGTGGATTCTTAATCCTCAAGTTCCCATGAAACCCTGCTTTCCATGGCAAATCAGCCCGCCATTTCAGCACGCCAGTATTGCCAGGAGAAAGGAGCCTCAGCAGCCACCACTGCTCCGCAGCCTGCTTTTCACAGTCACACGTGGATGTCAGAGTGCCCCACACCTCATGAACTGACTCAATGCTTGCTTGCAGGGGTTGCATTTCGTTAGAGCCCAACAACTTCCGAACATTGGCAAATTCCCTCAACCAAAGGTGGGCAGCGGCCTCAAAATGTCACCAGTCATTAACCACCAGCAGGGTTGCGTTATGCTCGTCAGTGCCATCATGTGCAAGCGGAAAGACAATTCCCACAGGCTGCCAGCTGTGTTTGGGGAGGGAATGCCAAGTGGGGAAGCTGGGGGTCCTCACCCCAGCAGCCACAGTTCCTGGCTCCAGGCCCTGCCCCAGGCTGTGCCAGGACGAAGAGCCTGGACACTCAGAGACTCCGTAGCTCAATTTCCACTCAGGCTGTGTTGTGTTGTGTTGATCATTCCTTCCCTAGGCTGCCACCCATCTGTCAGTTTGTCATCATGTTGTCATTTGTCTATAGCTGTGATTGCTGTAAGCAGTGTCACCAGCTAAGATTATAACCAGAGCAAGCCACTCTGGACACGCTTCACCAGAGCATCCAAGCTAGGACACACTGGGAAGAAAGACCTGATGATGTACTACTGAAAATGAGTCCATGGAACCCTATGGATCAAAAGAGAATACCGTCCAAACAAGTACTGGAAGAGGAGCACCCTAGGTGGGAATACACTCACACTATTCAGTGGGAGGTCTCCCTGAGTAGTGTTTGACTAGCACCCAGGAAGTCGGCAGTTAAATCCCACCCAGAATCCAAGAATTGCCTAAGGAAGGTAGGCCTGAATATCTGCTTCCAAAAGGTCACAGCCTTAAAAACCCTATGGAACAGTTCTACTCTGAAATGCATGGGGGTCGCTATGAGTCAAAATGGACCGAAAAGCAGCTAATAACAACAACACTGTATAAAGAACAACACTGCAAGTCCTTAGAACAAAATACACAGCAGGCACAATAGCCTCGACCCCACAGGATAGGGCAAATTATTTTCCTTTGTACCAGAGACCGGAACTGTACAACGGAATGAAACCCTGCCTGCTCTTGTGTCATCACCACAGTCGTTGGTCCATGTTGAGCCCATTGCTGTAGCCACTGTGGACATCCATCTTATCAAGGGTCTTCTTCCCTCTTGCTGCCCCTGTACTTTAACAAGCATTATGTCCTTTCTTAAGAACCAGTCTCTCCTGATAGCATGTACAATGGATGTGAGATGAAGACTTGCCATCCTCACTTCTAAGGGGCATTCTGGCCGTGCTTCCTCCAAGAGGGATTTGCTTGTTCTTCTGACAGCCCAGACGACTTTCGGTATTGTTTGCACATCATTCACATGCATTGATTCTTCTTCAGTTTTCCTTACTCACTGTCCAGCTCTCACATGCATATTGACCATTGAAACTACTTACCTTGAATTCAGAGCTTAGGGTACACTACTCAAAGCCACATAGCTTGTGAGTGGCTGAAACATGTCTGCTGCCAGGATCTGTCCAATTTATTTTATTGAAACATCATACTCAAAAGGTGCTTTAGGCAAACATATTTTGTCTTTTGACTACATGTCCCAATAATATAACCAGACTCAGACCCTCACGTTGTAATGATTCAGGAATATGTCTGAGAGGTAAAAAGACCGCCAACCATATAACTGATGGGAGAATAGGTACTGACTGTCACCTGCAATGCCATTCCTTCAACAAATATTTATTGAGTATTATTCAAATGACAACTTTTTGCAAAGCTTTAAGAAGACCCAGATGTAGAGAACACAGTCCCTGCTCACAGGAGACTCACAGATACTGCATCAGGGCATTCAGATCAGGGACACCACAGATGGATGCAGAAAGAAAAATCATTAAAAAAATAGCAACACACACAGAATCCAGGACAGATAAAATCCTCAGGAAAAGTAATGGGAGTAGCGATACTGTGGTAGCTTTTTAATCTCCCATCATCTTGCATAGGGGTGGAGTCCAGACTGTCACTCAGGCCATAGCCAGTGAGGTCTCAATGTGGGCATGGCCTTCTCTTGAGGATTCTGGCAACTCCTGTATTCTTTCCTGGGGGTGAGTGACACCCATAACTTGATATTCCTGCTGACAAGATACATGGATCTACATTGACGGCAGCCAGAGCCTTGAACGGCGAGGAGTCATGTGGAGACCCATGCCACTTTCCACCTCCACTGGGTCCATAAGACATTCCACCGACTGCCCTGTGATCTTCCAGCACTTGGTGTCATTGCATGTGTTGCATAAGTCTGAAAAAATTTACACACTGTTATTGGATATATGGGTTAATTTCGTACTTATGGACGTGGTCTGGACAGGGCTGGGATGTTTTCTTAATATACAATTATTCTTCTATATAAAGTTTTTTAAGACACATGAGTGTTTATGAATGTGCTTCTCTAGTCAACTCGAACTGACTCAGATACCATGAGGGCACAGGGTGGCTGTGTAGGGAAGGGGAGGGAAAGGGAACTGATAACAATGATGGATTTAGAACACACACACACACACACAGCCTAGGGGCCGAATAACAGAAATATGGGTAGAGGGACACAGAAGACGGTGTGTATAAAGATATTAATTTATATATAATTTAGTAAGGGTGTGAGGGTTGAGGAAAGAAGGAAAAAACAGGAGCTGATATCAAAGGGGTCGAATAGAATGATAGTGTTTAGAAAATGATGGTGGCAGCATATGTACAAATTCGCTTGATCTAATTGATTTATGGATTGTTTTATTATCTGTCAGAGCCCCCATTAAAATGTGTTCTTTTTTCGATAACAACATAAACTCACTGCCATGGAGTCAATTTTGACTCAGTATAGAACACCCCCTGTGGTTTCCTCGCTTGCTATTCTTTAAGGAAACAGAAAGCCTTTGCTTTCCCCTGAAGAGTGGCTTGTGGTTTCAACTACTGACTTTGAGGTTAGCAGGCACCATAGCACCATGATTCCTAAGGATGCTGATAGAAAGGGAGAACCTTGTGGAATGTAATTTAAAATTCTTTAATTATCTAGACTTACTTAACTGGAAGAGTCCCAGAGACTATGACCCTGAGTTACTCTTCAAACCTTGAATTGAAACTGTCCCCTGAATTCATCTTTAAACTAAATAACAATTTAGCTCTTAAAGGATTGCATCCTTGAGTATTGCAGTCTTTAAAAAATCAGCACAAAACTAAATGGGTTACAGATAATTCAAAATATATGTGAGAGGGTTGTGGCAGAGAGATTAAGTAAAAAGAAAGGAAACACCTAGAATAGAAATAACAAGAATGTTAATTCAATATGAAGAGTGTGACCAATGTCACTGAACATTGTGTCCAGAAAGGGTTGAAATGGAACAGATTTTGCTTTGTATGTTTTCACATATCAAAATTAAATATTAGTAGAAAAAGAGAGAGACTCGCATCTGTTTGAGGCAGACTACCAAATACTGGGTTATATATAATGCTAAGTATTGAATATTATCCCATTTTCATATGGCAAGTATGGAAAGCCAAGGATGGAGTGAGGCATTCACAGGGGAGATGGCATTTGAATGATCCGGGAATATGGCTAAGAAGATGCTCATTCCCGAGTGTTTCCACTGGGTTTGCAAACACATCAGCAAATGAATGTCAAATAACCCTTCTCACCGTCTAACTCAGAGATGTGCAACCAAACTCTCTTCTATGATGAAAATGTTCCAGAGCAGTGATCCTCAACCTGTGGGTCGCGACCCC
The DNA here is from genome assembly GCF_050624435.1 of Tenrec ecaudatus. NCBI lineage: Eukaryota > Metazoa > Chordata > Mammalia > Afrosoricida > Tenrecidae > Tenrec > Tenrec ecaudatus. The sequence continues at coordinate 312,258 of NW_027458321.1, read as the reverse complement.
CATGGGGGGGGCGGTCGAACAATGCTTTCACAGGGGTCATCCGATTCATCACAGTAGCAATATTATAGTTATGAAGTAGCAACAAAAATAATTTTATAGTTGGGGGTAGCACCACACATGAGGAACTATATGAAAGTGTCACAACATTAGGAAGGTTGAGAACCACTGTTCTAAAGGCATGACATCCAATCTGGTAGCTACTACATTTTATCAGGAAAGACCAGTCCATGGAAAGGGACATCATGCTCGGTAAAACTGAAGGTCCACAAGAAAAGAGACTGACCATCAAGGAGATGGGCTGACACCATGGCTGCAACAATGGACTCCAACCTAACAACCATGGCAAGATTTGGCACAAGATCAGGCAGTGTCCTCAAAGTAACATCCTTGATCTTCAGTCTTTTTAAATGATCTGTTGTAGCACATTTAGCCAATGCAGCGTGTCATTTGATGTCTTGACTAATGCTTCCTTGAGCATTGATCTGGCTTAGGGTTTAAAAATTCCCCTTGGCTTCTCAATCATACAGGAGGCCCACACAGTGATCATCTTTCCTCACTACAGAAAGTCATGCCCCACTCACATTGGTCTCCTTGCAGTTCCATGGAAGAAGCTTGGAGAACCCAATCACAAGGCCTTTTGCACTGACTGTCTCCTACCTGGAACACTTTCCCCACCGCCAGATGGCCACTCCTGTGTCTTCCTGCCTTATTCAAGTTCTGCACTGTCAATGAGATCTTCCTTGGCTGCGATGCACTACTTGCCCCAAGTTTCCCATCCAGCGCAGTTTAGTGAGAAAAATCTCACTGCTACCTGCAGGGGTGGGAGCCTCAGCACTGGCATCTCAGAGAATGGAGCATAATCAGAACAGAAATGAGACCCTACCTCTCATGCTAAAAGGCTGCTAACTGCAAGGTCTAAAACACCACACAACCAGCCACTTCTCAGGAGAAAGGCTGAAATTTAGTCTCAGAAACCTACAGGGGAAGTTCTACCCTGTCTTATAGGGTCATTATGAATCAGTATCAACTCTATGGCATTAAAATTGCTATTGGGGGCGGGGCACGTTCTAAGGAGCTCTGGGTCACATACCCTGATCAATCCAACTGGCAGCTGCATCAGCTGGCTAAGGCTTCAAAAGACTGAGTATGTAACCCAGGGCTCAGTGCTGTTGGCAGAAACTTGTGGGGGGTCAGAAGGACTTGAGGTGATGGTGTCCTTCTCAGTGGCCTCAGATAATCTTCTCCCCGGTCTGGGCATCAGCATCTTCTTTGCAAAATGGGATGATTGCATTAGAGAACCACTAAACTCCTACATACCTGAGCAACCAGGAAGCAATTATGAATCCTGGAGAGGAGCAAAGACTATGCTGGTGGCTCTGCAAATCTTGGGAAGCCTGGATCCGATGTGGCTGGAACTGTCCACTGCGAGGCACCAAGAATCCCGAGAGTTGTGGTTCAGGTCTCCCCCTTGCCTGTGTACCATGGAAGATTTAATAAATGTTCTCCTCATGCTACCTTTAGGATCCTTGGTGGCAAAGTGGCAAAATCCCTTCACATTGGCCTGCTAACTGCAGGGTTGGCAGTTCAAACGCACCTGCTGCATTCCTGTAGAAAGGGCAGCTTTCAACTCCCACAAAGAATTGTTGTTTCAGAAATCCACAAGGACAGTTGTATCCTGTAACTATGAGTCAGAACTGGCACAATAGCAGTGCGTGAGTGAGCTTTAAACTACATTTGAGATTGGGGTCTATTTTGAATTCCCCTACCTGTCCATTGGGTGTCATGGGAAGAAAGTAGATAGGAGAAAAAAGGGTAGGAGGCAGTGAGGGAGGAGGGTAGAATGTACTGGAGTAACACATTCTTGCAGAAAATTGTGTGTATGTGTGTGTGTGTGCGTGTTCTATTGTAATTCACACAGATTATGGGTGGGGGAGGGAACTGAAAAAGTAATTATCCATGAAAAAGAAATTTTTTTTTCTTTGGTGATTTTCCTTTTGTTGAGCTAAGGGATGGAGAATGTACTGCATAGGCGTGACCAGCCACTAGACCGGTGTGCTGTTAACACACCCTCCTGCCTTTGCATACTGGGGGCCTCTCTGTAAACAGAAGTGACTTGTGACTTCTGATTTCCTGGGGCTCTAAAGAGAACCCGAGAATAGAAGTTTTAAATCGTGAACAAAGGGGAGACAAAGGGCTAATGAGAGGACAGAAGTTTGAAGTTTCATTGGATGAACACAGCGCCAGCATCCAACAAACATGCCAAAGGCTGAACTCTGCCCGGAAGTAATGAATGAGCACTGCCTTTAGCCCGTGTCCTCACTCTCCCCGTCTCCTGCACTCCAAGCCAGCCTCACTAAGAGTAGTCAAAGGTGACATGATGGTCCTTTCATCTCTCTCTGACCCCTCACACTGCCTTCACCTCTATCCAAGTTGCTTCATCCTTCCCCCTTCTCCCTGATCTTCCTCTTTGAAAGATCTAATTCACACTAACTGGTAAAAGTCAGTTAGCACACAAGAGAGGAGACATCTCCTTCCTCAGCCTATACTGCAGAAAAGGAAACTCGGGCTTGTGCTCATTTGCCCAAATGGCAAAGGTCCCATCAGGGGCAGGGCCATGATGTGAAAATTCAAGCAAGCAGCCCCAGAGCCAGAGCTCCCAACCCTCATCCACTGCAGTTCAAGTTCATGGGGTGAAGTGGTGAAACGCTAACCAGAAACTGAGAGTCAATGTAGATACCCAAGGCTTACTTGCCAGGGCACTCACTCACTGCCATTGAGTCAATGCTGACTCATAACAACCCTATAGGACAGGGTAGAATTCCCCTGTGAGTTACTGAGGATGTATCTCTTTATAGGAATAGAAAGCCCCATCTTTCCCTTGTGGAGTGGCTAGTGGTTTTAAACTGTTGCACAAAGCATAACCATGACACCATCAGGACCCCAAAACATGCCAGGGCAATCAATGGTTCTGTGAGATCTCTCAGGATAGAGATATACCTTGCTCCTTGGCTACACACGAGAAAGCATTCACCTCCAAGCCTAGTTTGTGATCCAAGTGAGTTTTATGAGAATTAGAAGAAGTTTCAGGTTTTTAAAGGCACCTGCAGGGCTCTTCAGAAATGTGCTTCTCCTTAGAAGCTTCCCTGAAAGTCACGAGGTCTGCTCTCTGCTCCTGCCTTTTAAATTACTCCAAGAGGTGGGGCGTGCTGGTGACCCTGGTGAACTCATTGGCTGAACTGAATTCACCTGGCCTTGGTGGGCCAATTCAGGTGCAGAACACACCCAGGTGTACCTCCCCTTCCTGGCTGGGAACCTGAGCCTTTGAGCATGCGCAGTGTACCACTCGTTCATGGGACAAAGGCTCAGACTGCTGACCCTGCGTAATGGATGCCTCAGTCCCTAAGCTAAACTACCTAGCAGTTCCAAAACCCCACTGCTGTGTAGTGTTCATAAACTTTGGCAGGAACACATCCTTACCACGAAGAATCCTGGTGGCCCAATGGCTAAGCACTTGGGCTTTAGACCGCGGTCAGTAGCAATACATTTGAAAAAGGTCTTTCCATTGTAAACATTCCACCCCACTGCCATCAAACGCAAAGAACCTCTGGTGACATGGCGGGCTACTCACAGAGCTACTAAATGCAAAGTCTTTGTCCGTTTTGCACACTCACACACACAAACTCACACTCATACTCTTTCAAAATCTCTGGAGGGCTTCTGATGTCGTGTCCTTTTTACACACACACACACACACACACACACACACACACACACACACACTTGCAGTATCTCTGGAGGGTAACTGACTTCGTGTCCTTTTTACACACACACAAACACACACCCACTCTCATATCCCTGCAGAAACTCTAGAGGGCTTCTGACTTCGTGTCCTTTTTAGTCACACACAAAAAAAACACTCACACCCATGCAGAATCCCTGGAGGGCTTCTGACTTCGTGTCCTTTTCACTCACACTCACACACAACCTTCCAGAATCTCTTGAGGACTTCTGACATCGTGTACTTTTTATACACACACACACACACACACACACACACACACACACACACACACACACATACTCACACTCATACCCTTGCAGAATCCCTAGTGGGCTTCTAAATTCGTGTACTTTTTTACAAACACACACACACACACCATGGTAGAATCTCTAGAGAGCTTCTGACTTCGTGTCCTTTTTACACACACACACACACACACACACTTTCAGAATCTCTGGAGGATTTCTGATTTAATGTCCTTTTTACAAACACAAACACACACACACACACTTACAGAATCTCTATAAGGCTTCTGGTTTCGTGTCCTTTTTACACACACAAACAAACACGCACCCTTGCAGAATCTCTGTAGGGCGTCTGATTTCATATCTTTTTTACACACACATACACACAAAAACACTTGCAAAATCTCTAAAGGGCTTCTGACTTTGTACGCTTTACTTACACACACACACACACACACACACACACACACACATGCCCCTACAGAATCTCTGGAGTACTTCTGACTTCGTGTCCTTTTTAGGACACACACACACATACCCTTCCAGAATCACTAGAGGGCTTCTGATTTTGTTTCATTTTTACACACACAGACACAAAGACGCACCCTTGGAGAATCTCTGGAGAGCTTCTGACTTCGTGTCCTGTTTACACACACACACACACACACACACACACAAACAAACACTCACACCCTTGTAGAATCGCTGGAGGGCTCTGACTTCGTTCTTTTT
>NW_027458320.1:0-58655 GCF_050624435.1 Tenrec ecaudatus | reverse complement strand
GCCCTAGCCTTAGCCTAGGGGTGCCCTAGCCTAAAACCTAGGGGTCTAGTAATGGGAGCCCTAGCCTTAGCCTAGGGGAGCCTAAAGCCTAGGGGTGCCCTAGCCTGAAGGCTAGGGGACCCTAGCCTTAGCCTAGGGAGTCCTAGCCTAAAGCCTAGGGGTGCCGCTAGCCTAAAGCCTAGGGGTTCACTAGAAACACACCTAAGCTTAGCCTAGGGGGCCTAAAAACCTAGGGTGCCCTAGCCTGAAGGCTAGGGGAGCCTAAAGCCTAGGGGTGCCCTAGCCTGAAAGCTAGGGGAGCCTAAAGCCTAGGGGTGCCCTAGCCTGAAGGCTAGGGGAGCCCTAGCCTTCAGCCTAGGGGAGCCTAAAGCCTAGGGGTGCCCTAGCCTAAAGGCTAGGGGAGCCTAAAGCCTAGGGGTGCCCTAGCCTGAAGGCTAGGAGAGCCCTAGCCTTAGCCTAGGGGAGCCTAAAGCCTAGGGTGCCCTAGCCTGAAGGCTAGGGGAGCCTAAAGCCTAGGGGTGCCCTAGCCTGAAGGCTAGGGGAGCCCTAGCCTTATCCTAGGGGAGCCTAAAGCCTAGGGTGCCCTAGGCTGAAGGCTAGGGGAGCCCTAGCCTTAGCCTAGGGGAGCCTTAGCCTAAAGCCTAGGGGTGCCCTCGCCTGAAGGCTAGGGGAGCCCTAGCCTTAGCCTAGGGGAGCCTAAAGCCTAGGGGTGCCCTAGCCTGCAGGCTAGGGGACCCTAGCCTTAGCCTAGGGGAGTCCTAGCCTAAAGCCTAGGGGTGCCCTAGCCTGAAGGCTAGGGGAGCCCTAGCCTTAGCCTAGGGGAGCCTAAAGCCTAGGGGTGCCCTAGCCTGAAGGCTAGGGGAGCCCTAGCCTTAGCCTAGGGGTGCCCTAGCCTGAAGGCTAGGGGAGCCCTAGCCTTAGCCTAGGGGAGCCCTAGCCTAAAGCCTAGGGTTGCCCTAGCCTGAAGGCTAGGGGAGCCCTAGCCTTAGCCAAGGGGAGCCTAAGGCCTAGGGGTACCCTAGCCTGAAGGCTAGGGGGGCCCTAGCCTTAGCCTAGGGGTGCCCTAGCCTAAAGCCTAGGGGTGCCCTAGCCTGAAGGCTAGGGGAGCCCTAGCCTTAGCCTAGGGGAGCCTAAAGCCTAGGGGTGCCCTAGCCTGAAGGCTAGGGGACCCTAGCCTTAGCCTAGGGGAGCCCTAGCCTAAAGCCTAGGGGTTCCCTAGCCTGAAGGCTAGGGGAGCCCTAGCCTTAGCCTAGGGGAACCTAAAGCCTAGGGGTGCCCTAGCCTGAATGCTAGGGGAGCCCTAGCCTTAGCTTAGGGGAGCCCTAGCCTAAAGCCTAGGGGTGCCCGAGCCTGAAGGCTAGGGGAGCCCTAGCCTTATCCTAGGGGAGCCTAAAGCTTAGGGGTGCCCTAGCCTGAAGGCTAGGTGAGCCCTAGCCTTAGCCTAGGGGAGCCCGAGCCTAAAGCCTAGGGGGTGCCCTAGCCTGAAGGCTAGGGGAGCCCTAGCCTTAGCCTAGGGGTGCCTAAAGCCTAGGGGTGCCCTAGCCTGAAGGCTAGGGGAGCCCTAGCCTTAGCCTAGGGGAAGCCCTAGCCTAAAGCTTAGGGGTGCCCTAGCCTGAAGGCTAGGGGAGCCCTAGCCTTAGCCTAGGGGAGCCTAAAGCCTAGGGGTGCCCTAGCCTGAAGGCTAGGGGAGCCCTAGCCTTAGCCTAGGGGAGCCTAAAGCCTAGGGGTGCCCTAGCCTGAAGGCTAGGTGAGCCCTAGCCTTAGCCTAGGGGAAGCCTAAAGCCTAGGGGTCCCCTAGCCTGAAGGCTAGGGGAGCCCAAGCCTTAGCCTAGGGGAGCCCTAGCCTAAAGCCTAGGGGTGCCCTAGCCTGAAGGCTAGGGGAGCCCTACCCTTAGCCTAGGGGAGCCTAAAGCCTAGGGGTCCCCTAGCCTCAAGGCTAGGGGAGCCATAGCCTTAGCCTAGGGGAGCCTAAAGCCTAGGGGTGCCCTAGCCTGAAGGCTAGGGGAGCCCTAGCCTTAGCCTAGGGGAGCCTAAAGCCTAGGGGTGCCCTAGCATTAAGGCTTGGGGGAGCCCTAGCCTGAAGGATAGGGGAGCCTAAAGCCTAGGGGTGCCCTAGCCTGAAGGCTAGGGGAGCACTAGCCTGAAGGCTAGGGGAGCCCTAGCCTTAGCCTAGGGGAGCCTAAAGCCTAGGGGTGCCCTCGACTGAAGGCTAGGGGAGCCTAAACCTAGGGGTGCCCTAGCCTGAAGGCTAGGGGAGCCCTAGCCTGAAGACTAGGGGAGCCTAAAGCCTAGGGGTGCCCTAGCCTGAAGGCTAGGTGAGCCCTGGCATTAGCCTAGGGGAGCCTAAAGCCTAGGGGTGCCCTAGCCTGAAGGCTAGGGGAGCCTAAAGCCTAGGGGTGCCCTAGCCTGAAGGCTAGGGGAGCCCTAGCCTTAGTCTAGGGGAGCCTAAAGCCTAGGGGTGCCCTAGCCTGAAAGCTAGGGGAGCCTAAAGCCTAGGGGTGCCCTAGCCTGAAGGCTAGGAGAGCCCTAGCCTTAGCCTAGGGGAGCCTAAAGCCTAGGGTGCCCTAGCCTGAAGGCTAGGGGAGCCCTAGCCTTCAGCCTAGGGGAGCCTAAAGCCTAGGGGTGCCCTAGCCTAAAGGCTAGGGGAGCCTAAAGCCTAGGGGTGCCCTAGCCTGAAGGCTAGGAGAGCCCTAGCCTTAGCCTAGGGGAGCCTAAAGCCTAGGGTGCCCTAGCCTGAAGGCTAGGGGAGCCTAAAGCCTAGGGGTGCCCTAGCCTGAAGGCTAGGGGACCCTAGCCTTAGCCTAGGGGAGTCCTAGCCTAAAGCCTAGGGGTGCCCTAGCCTGAAGGCTAGGGGAGCTCTAGCCTTAGCCTAGGGGAGCCCTAGCCTAAAGCCTAGGGGTTCCCTAGCCTGAAGGCTAGGGGAGCCCTAGCCTTAGCCTAGGGGAACCTAAAGCCTAGGGGTGCCCTAGCCTGAATGCTAGGGGAGCCCTAGCCTTAGCTTAGGGGAGCCCTAGCCTAAAGCCTAGGGGTGCCCGAGCCTGAAAGCTAGGGGAGCCTAAAGCCTAGGGGTGCCCTAGCCTGAAGGCTAGGAGAGCCCTAGCCTTAGCCTAGGGGAGCCTAAAGCCTAGGGTGCCCTAGCCTGAAGGCTAGGGGAGCCCTAGCCTTCAGCCTAGGGGAGCCTAAAGCCTAGGGGTGCCCTAGCCTAAAGGCTAGGGGAGCCTAAAGCCTAGGGGTGCCCTAGCCTGAAGGCTAGGAGAGCCCTAGCCTTAGCCTAGGGGAGCCTAAAGCCTAGGGTGCCCTAGCCTGAAGGCTAGGGGAGCCTAAAGCCTAGGGGTGCCCTAGCCTGAAGGCTAGGGGACCCTAGCCTTAGCCTAGGGGAGTCCTAGCCTAAAGCCTAGGGGTGCCCTAGCCTGAAGGCTAGGGGAGCTCTAGCCTTAGCCTAGGGGAGCCCTAGCCTAAAGCCAAGGGGTTCCCTAGCCTGAAGGCTAGGGGAGCCCTAGCCTTAGCCTAGGGGAACCTAAAGCCTAGGGGTGCCCTAGCCTGAATGCTAGGGGAGCCCTAGCCTTAGCTTAGGGGAGCCCTAGCCTAAAGCCTAGGGGTGCCCGAGCCTGAAGGCTAGGGGAGCCCTAGCCTTATCCTAGGGGAGCCTAAAGCCTAGGGGTGCCCTAGCCTGAAGGCTAGGTGAGCCCTAGCCTTAGCCTAGGGGAGCCCTAGCCTAAAGCCTAGGGGTGCCCTAGCCTGAAGGCTAGGGGAGCCCTAGCCTTAGCCTAGGGGTGCCTAAAGCCTAGGGGTGCCCTAGCCTGAAGGCTAGGGGAGCCCTAGCCTTAGCCTAGGGGAGCCCTAGCCTAAAGCCTAGGGGTGCCCTAGCCTGAAGGCTAGGGGAGCCCTAGCCTTAGCCTAGGGGAGCCTAAAGCCTAGGGGTGCCCTAGCCTGAAGGCTAGGGGAGCCCTAGCCTTAGCCTAGGGAAGCCTAAAGCCTAGGGGTGCCCTAGCCTGAAGGCTAGGGGAGCCCTAGCCTTAGCCTAGGGGAAGCCTAAAGCCTAGGGGTCCCCTAGCCTGAAGGCTAGGGGAGCCCAAGCCTTAGCCTAGGGGAGCCCTAGCCTAAAGCCTAGGGGTGCCCTAGCCTGAAGGCTAGGGGAGCCCTACCCTTAGCCTAGGGGAGCCTAAAGCCTAGGGGTCCCCTAGCCTGAAGGCTAGGGGAGCCCTAGCCTTAGCCTAGGGGAGCCTTAAACTAAAGCCTAGGGGTGCCCCAGCCTGAAGGCTAGGGGACCCATAGCCTTAGCCTAGGGGAGCCTAAAACCTAGGGGTGCCCTAGCCTGAAGGCTAGGGCGACCCTAGCCTTAGCCTAGGGGAGCCCTAGCCTAAAGCCTAGGGGTGCCCTAGCCTGAAGGCTAGGGGACCCTAGCCTTAGCCTAGGGGAGCCTAAAGCCTAGGGGTGCCCTAGCCTGAAGGCTAGGGGAGCCCTAGCCTTAGCCTAGGGGAGCCTAAAGCCTAGGGGTGCCCTAGCCTGAAGGCTAGGGGAGCCCTAGCCTTAGCCTAGGGGAGCCCTAGCCTTAGCCTAGGGGAGCCCTAGCCTAAAGCCTAGGGCTGCCCTAGCCTGAAGGCTAGGGGAGCCCTAGCCTTAGCCTAGGGGAGCCTAAAGCCTAGGGGTGCCCTAGCCTGAAGGCTAGGGGGGCCCTAGCCTTAGCCTAGGGGAGCCCAAGCCTAAAGCCTAGGGCTGCCCTAGCCTGAAGGCTAGGGGAGCCCTAGCCTTAGCCTAGGGGAGCCTAAAGCCTAGGGGTGCCCTAGCCTGAAGGCTAGGGGAGCACTAGCCTTAGCCTAGGGGAGCCCGAGCCTAAAGTCCAGGGGTGCCCTAGCCTGAAGGCTAGGGGAGCCCTAGCCTTAGCCTAGGGGAGCCTAAAGCCTAGGGGTGCCCTAGCCTGAAGGCTAGGGGAGCCCTAGCCTTAGCCTAGGGGAGCCCTAGCCTAAAGCCTAGGGGTGCCCTATCCTGAAGGTTAGGGGAGCCCTAGCCTTAGCCTAGGGGAGCCTAAAGCCTAGGGGTGCCCTAGCCTGAAGTCTAGGGGAGCCCTAGCCTTAGCCTAGGGGAGCCCTAGCCTAAAGCCTAGGGGTTCCCTAGCATGAAGGCTAGGGGAGCCCTAGCCTTAGCCTAGGGGAGCCTAAAGCCTAGGGTTGCTCTAGCCTGAAGGCTAGGTGAGCCCTAGCCTTAGCCTAGGGGAGCCCTAGCCTAAAGCCTAGGGGTGCCCTAACCTGAAGGCTAGGGGAGCCCTAGCCTTAGCCTACGGGTGCCTAAAGCCTAGGGGTACCCTAGCCTGAAGGCTAGGGGAGCCCTAGCCTTAGCCTAGGGGTGCCTAAAGCCTAGGGGTGCCCTAGCCTGAAGGCTAGGGGAGCCCTAGCCTTAGCCTAGGGGTGCCCTAGCCTAAAGCCTAGAGGTGCCCTAGCCTGAAGGCTAGGGGAGCCCTAGCCTTAGCCTAGGGGAGCCTAAAGCCTAGGGGTGCCCTAGCCTGAAGGCTAGGGGAGCCCTAGCCTTAGCCTAGGGGAGCCTAAAGCCTAGGAGTGCCCTAGCCTGAAGGCTAGGGGAGCCCTAGCCATAGCCTAGGGGAGCCCTAGCCTAAAGCCTAGGGGTGCCCTAGCCTGAAGGCTAGGGGAGCCCTAGCCTTAGCCTAGGGGAGCCCTAGCCTAAAGCCTAGGGATGCCCAGCCTGAAGGCTAGGGGAGCCCTAGCCTTAGCCTAGGGGAGCCTAAAGCCTAGGGGTGCCCTAGCCTCAAGGCTAGGGGAGCCATAGCCTTAGCCTAGGGGAGCCTAAAGCCTAGGGGTGCCCTAGCCTGAAGGCTAGGGGAGCCCTAGCCTTAGCCTAGGGGAGCCTAAAGCCTAGGGGTGCCCTAGCATTAAGGCTAGGGGAGCCCTAGCCTGAAGGATAGGGGAGCCTAAAGCCTAGGGGTGCCCTAGCCTGAAGGCTAGGGGAGCACTAGCCTGAAGGTTAGGGGAGCCCTAGCCTTAGCCTAGGGGAGCCTAAAGCCTAGGGGTCCACTAGCTTGAAGGCTAGGGGAGCCCTAGCCGGAAGGCTAGGGGAGCCTAAAGTCTAGGGGTGCCGTAGCCTGAAGGCTAGGGGAGCCCTAGCCTTAGCCTAGGGGAGCCTAAAGCCTAGGGGAACCCTAGCCTGAAGTCTAGCGGAGCCTAAAGCCTAGGGGTGCCCTAGCCTGAAGGCTAGGGGAGCCCTAGCCTTAGCCTAGGGGAGCCTAAAGCCTAGGGGTGCACAAGCCTGAAGGCTAGGGGAGCCCTAGCCTTAAGGCTACGGGAGCCTAAAGCCTAGGGGTGCCCTAGCGTGAAGGCTAGGGGAGCCCTAGCCTTAGCCTAGGGGTGCCCTAGCCTGAAGGCTAGGGGAGCCCTACCCTTAGCTTAGGGGAGCCCTAGCCTAAAGCCTAGGGGTGCCCTAGCCTGAAGGGTAGGGGAGCCCTAGCCTTAGCCTATGGGAGCCTAAAGCCTAGGGGTACCCTAGCCTGAAGGCTAGGGGGGCCCTAGCCTTAGCCTAGGGGTGCCCTAGCCTAAAACCTAGGGGTGCCCTAGCCTGAAGGCTAGGGGAGCCCTAGCCTTAGCCTAGGGGAGCCTAAAGCCTAGGGGTGCCCTAGCCTGAAGGCTAGGGGACCCTAGCCTTAGCCTAGGGGAGTCCTAGCCTAAAGCCTAGGGGTGCCCTAGCCTGAAGGCAAGGGGAGCTCTAGCCTTAGCCTAGGGGAGCCCTAGCCTAAAGCCTAGGGGTTCCCTAGCCTGAAGACTAGGGGAGCCTAAAGCCTAGGGGTGCCCTAGCCTGAAGCCTAGGTGAGCCCTGGCATTAGCCTAGGGGAGCCTAAAGCCTAGGGGTGCCCTAGCCTGAAGGCTAGGGGAGCCTAAAGCCTAGGGGTGCCCTAGCCTGAAAGCTAGGGGAGCCTAAAGCCTAGGGGTGCCCTAGCCTGAAGGCTAGGGGAGCCCTAGCCTTCAGCCTAGGGGAGCCTAAAGCCTAGGGGTGCCCTAGCCTAAAGGCTAGGGGAGCCTAAAGCCTAGGGGTGCCCTAGCCTGAAGGCTAGGAGAGCCCTAGCCTTAGCCTAGGGGAGCCTAAAGCCTAGGGTGCCCTAGCCTGAAGGCTAGGGGAGCCTAAAGCCTAGGGGTGCCCTAGCCTGAAGGCTAGGGGAGCCCTAGCCTTATCCTAGGGGAGCCTAAAGCCTAGGGTGCCCTAGGCTGAAGGCTAGGGGAGCCCTAGCCTTAGCCTAGGGGAGCCTTAGCCTAAAGCCTAGGGGTGCCCTCGCCTGAAGGCTAGGGGAGCCCTAGCCTTAGCCTAGGGGAGCCTAAAGCCTAGGGGTGCCCTAGCCTGCAGGCTAGGGGACCCTAGCCTTAGCCTAGGGGAGTCCTAGCCTAAAGCCTAGGGGTGCCCTAGCCTGAAGGCTAGGGGAGCCCTAGCCTTAGCCTAGGGGAGCCTAAAGCCTAGGGGTGCCCTAGCCTGAAGGTTAGGGGAGCCCTAGCCTTAGCCTAGGGGTGCCCTAGCCTGAAGGCTAGGGGAGCCCTAGCCTTAGCCTAGGGGAGCCCTAGCCTAAAGCCTAGGGTTGCCCTAGCCTGAAGGCTAGGGGAGCCCTAGCCTTAGCCAAGGGGAGCCTAAGGCCTAGGGGTACCCTAGCCTGAAGGCTAGGGGGGCCCTAGCCTTAGCCTAGGGGTGCCCTAGCCTAAAGCCTAGGGGTGCAGTAGCCTGAAGGCTAGGGGAGCCCTAGCCTTAGCCTAGGGGAGCCTAAAGCCTAGGGGTGCCCTAGCCTGAAGGCTAGGGGACCCTAGCCTTAGCCTAGGGGAGCCCTAGCCTAAAGCCTAGGGGTTCCCTAGCCTGAAGGCTAGGGGAGCCCTAGCCTTAGCCTAGGGGAACCTAAAGCCTAGGGGTGCCCTAGCCTGAATGCTAGGGGAGCCCTAGCCTTAGCTTAGGGGAGCCCTAGCCTAAAGCCTAGGGGTGCCCGAGCCTGAAGGCTAGGGGAGCCCTAGCCTTATCCTAGGGGAGCCTAAAGCTTAGGGGTGCCCTAGCCTGAAGGCTAGGTGAGCCCTAGCCTTAGCCTAGGGGAGCCCTAGCCTAAAGCCTAGGGGTGCCCTAGCCTGAAGGCTAGGGGAGCCCTAGCCTTAGCCTAGGGGTGCCTAAAGCCTAGGGGTGCCCTAGCCTGAAGGCTAGGGGAGCCCTAGCCTTAGCCTAGGGGAGCCCTAGCCTAAAGCTTAGGGGTGCCCTAGCCTGAAGGCTAGGGGAGCCCTAGCCTTAGCCTAGGGGAGCCTAAAGCCTAGGGGTGCCCTAGCCTGAAGGCTAGGGGAGCCCTAGCCTTAGCCTAGGGGAGCCTAAAGCCTAGGGGTGCCCTAGCCTGAAGGCTAGGTGAGCCCTAGCCTTAGCCTAGGGGAAGCCTAAAGCCTAGGGGTCCCCTAGCCTGAAGGCTAGGGGAGCCCAAGCCTTAGCCTAGGGGAGCCCTAGCCTAAAGCCTAGGGGTGCCCTAGCCTGAAGGCTAGGGGAGCCCTACCCTTAGCCTAGGGGAGCCTAAAGCCTAGGGGTCCCCTAGCCTCAAGGCTAGGGGAGCCATAGCCTTAGCCTAGGGGAGCCTAAAGCCTAGGGGTGCCCTAGCCTGAAGGCTAGGGGAGCCCTAGCCTTAGCCTAGGGGAGCCTAAAGCCTAGGGGTGCCCTAGCATTAAGGCTTGGGGAGCCCTAGCCTGAAGGATAGGGGAGCCTAAAGCCTAGGGGTGCCCTAGCCTGAAGGCTAGGGGAGCACTAGCCTGAAGGCTAGGGGAGCCCTAGCCTTAGCCTAGGGGAGCCTAAAGCCTAGGGGTGCCCTCGACTGAAGGCTAGGGGAGCCTAAACCTAGGGGTGCCCTAGCCTGAAGGCTAGGGGAGCCCTAGCCTGAAGACTAGGGGAGCCTAAAGCCTAGGGGTGCCCTAGCCTGAAGGCTAGGTGAGCCCTGGCATTAGCCTAGGGGAGCCTAAAGCCTAGGGGTGCCCTAGCCTGAAGGCTAGGGGAGCCTAAAGCCTAGGGGTGCCCTAGCCTGAAGGCTAGGGGAGCCCTAGCCTTAGTCTAGGGGAGCCTAAAGCCTAGGGGTGCCCTAGCCTGAAAGCTAGGGGAGCCTAAAGCCTAGGGGTGCCCTAGCCTGAAGGCTAGGAGAGCCCTAGCCTTAGCCTAGGGGAGCCTAAAGCCTAGGGTGCCCTAGCCTGAAGGCTAGGGGAGCCCTAGCCTTCAGCCTAGGGGAGCCTAAAGCCTAGGGGTGCCCTAGCCTAAAGGCTAGGGGAGCCTAAAGCCTAGGGGTGCCCTAGCCTGAAGGCTAGGAGAGCCCTAGCCTTAGCCTAGGGGAGCCTAAAGCCTAGGGTGCCCTAGCCTGAAGGCTAGGGGAGCCTAAAGCCTAGGGGTGCCCTAGCCTGAAGGCTAGGGGACCCTAGCCTTAGCCTAGGGGAGTCCTAGCCTAAAGCCTAGGGGTGCCCTAGCCTGAAGGCTAGGGGAGCTCTAGCCTTAGCCTAGGGGAGCCCTAGCCTAAAGCCTAGGGGTTCCCTAGCCTGAAGGCTAGGGGAGCCCTAGCCTTAGCCTAGGGGAACCTAAAGCCTAGGGGTGCCCTAGCCTGAATGCTAGGGGAGCCCTAGCCTTAGCTTAGGGGAGCCCTAGCCTAAAGCCTAGGGGTGCCCGAGCCTGAAAGCTAGGGGAGCCTAAAGCCTAGGGGTGCCCTAGCCTGAAGGCTAGGAGAGCCCTAGCCTTAGCCTAGGGGAGCCTAAAGCCTAGGGTGCCCTAGCCTGAAGGCTAGGGGAGCCCTAGCCTTCAGCCTAGGGGAGCCTAAAGCCTAGGGGTGCCCTAGCCTAAAGGCTAGGGGAGCCTAAAGCCTAGGGGTGCCCTAGCCTGAAGGCTAGGAGAGCCCTAGCCTTAGCCTAGGGGAGCCTAAAGCCTAGGGTGCCCTAGCCTGAAGGCTAGGGGAGCCTAAAGCCTAGGGGTGCCCTAGCCTGAAGGCTAGGGGACCCTAGCCTTAGCCTAGGGGAGTCCTAGCCTAAAGCCTAGGGGTGCCCTAGCCTGAAGGCTAGGGGAGCTCTAGCCTTAGCCTAGGGGAGCCCTAGCCTAAAGCCAAGGGGTTCCCTAGCCTGAAGGCTAGGGGAGCCCTAGCCTTAGCCTAGGGGAACCTAAAGCCTAGGGGTGCCCTAGCCTGAATGCTAGGGGAGCCCTAGCCTTAGCTTAGGGGAGCCCTAGCCTAAAGCCTAGGGGTGCCCGAGCCTGAAGGCTAGGGGAGCCCTAGCCTTATCCTAGGGGAGCCTAAAGCCTAGGGGTGCCCTAGCCTGAAGGCTAGGTGAGCCCTAGCCTTAGCCTAGGGGAGCCCTAGCCTAAAGCCTAGGGGTGCCCTAGCCTGAAGGCTAGGGGAGCCCTAGCCTTAGCCTAGGGGTGCCTAAAGCCTAGGGGTGCCCTAGCCTGAAGGCTAGGGGAGCCCTAGCCTTAGCCTAGGGGAGCCCTAGCCTAAAGCCTAGGGGTGCCATAGCCTGAAGGCTAGGGGAGCCCTAGCCTTAGCCTAGGGGAGCCTAAAGCCTAGGGGTGCCCTAGCCTGAAGGCTAGGGGAGCCCTAGCCTTAGCCTAGGGGAGCCTAAAGCCTAGGGGTGCCCTAGCCTGAAGGCTAGGGGAGCCCTAGCCTTAGCCTAGGGGAAGCCTAAAGCCTAGGGGTCCCCTAGCCTAAAGGCTAGGGGAGCCCAAGCCTTAGCCTAGGGGAGCCCTAGCCTAAAGCCTAGGGGTGCCCTAGCCTGAAGGCTAGGGGAGCCCTACCCTTAGCCTAGGGGAGCCTAAAGCCTAGGGGTCCCCTAGCCTGAAGGCTAGGGGAGCCCTAGCCTTAGCCTAGGGGAGCCTTAAACTAAAGCCTAGGGGTGCCCCAGCCTGAAGGCTAGGGGACCCATAGCCTTAGCCTAGGGGAGCCTAAAACCTAGGGGTGCCCTAGCCTGAAGGCTAGGGCGACCCTAGCCTTAGCCTAGGGGAGCCCTAGCCTAAAGCCTAGGGGTGCCCTAGCCTGAAGGCTAGGGGACCCTAGCCTTAGCCTAGGGGAGCCTAAAGCCTAGGGGTGCCCTAGCCTGAAGGCTAGGGGAGCCCTAGCCTTAGCCTAGGGGAGCCTAAAGCCTAGGGGTGCCCTAGCCTGAAGGCTAGGGGAGCCCTAGCCTTAGCCTAGGGGAGCCCTAGCCTTAGCCTAGGGGAGCCCTAGCCTAAAGCCTAGGGCTGCCCTAGCCTGAAGGCTAGGGGAGCCCTAGCCTTAGCCTAGGGGAGCCTAAAGCCTAGGGGTGCCCTAGCCTGAAGGCTAGGGGGGCCCTAGCCTTAGCCTAGGGGAGCCCAAGCCTAAAGCCTAGGGCTGCCCTAGCCTGAAGGCTAGGGGAGCCCTAGCCTTAGCCTAGGGGAGCCTAAAGCCTAGGGGTGCCCTAGCCTGAAGGCTAGGGGAGCACTAGCCTTAGCCTAGGGGAGCCCGAGCCTAAAGTCCAGGGGTGCCCTAGCCTGAAGGCTAGGGGAGCCCTAGCCTTAGCCTAGGGGAGCCTAAAGCCTAGGGGTGCCCTGGCCTGAAGGCTAGGGGAGCACTAGCCTTAGCCTAGGGGAGCCCGAGCCTAAAGTCCAGGGGTGCCCTAGCCTGAAGGCTAGGGGAGCCCTAGCCTTAGCCTAGGGGAGCCTAAAGCCTAGGGGTGCCCTGGCCTGAAGGCTAGGGGAGCCCTAGCCTTAGCCTAGGGGAGCCTAAAGCCTAGGGGTGCCCTAGCCTGAAGGCTAGGGGAGCCCTAGCCTTAGCCTAGGGGAGCCCTAGCCTAAAGCCTAGGGGTGCCCTATCCTGAAGGCTAGGGGAGCCCTAGCCTTAGCCTAGGGGAGCCCTAGCCTAAAGCCTAGGGGTGCCCTAGCCTGAAGGCTAGGGGAGCCCTAGCCTTAGCCTAGGGGAGCCATAGCCTAAAGCCTAGGGGTGCCCTAGCCTGAAGGCTAGGGGAGCCCTAGCCTTAGCCTAGGGGAGCCTAAAGCCTAGGGGTGCCCTAGCCTGAAGGCTAGGGGAGCCCTAGCCTTAGCCTAGGGGAGCCTAAAGCCTAGGGTTGCCCTAGCCTGAAGGCTAGGTGAGCCCTAGGCTTAGCCTAGGGGAGCCTAAAGCCTAGGGGTGACCTAGCCTGAAGGCTAGGGGAGCCCTAGCCTTAGCCTAGGGGAAGCCTAAAGCCTAGGGGTCCCCTAGCCTGAAGGCTAGGGGAGCCCAAGCCTTAGCCTAGGGGAGCCCTAGCCTAAAGCCTAGGGGTGCCCTAGCCTGAAGGCTGGGGGAGCCCTAGCCTTAGCCTAGGGGAGCCTAAAGCCTAGGGGTGCCCTAGCCTGAAGGCTAGGGGAGCCCTAGCCTTAGCCTAGGGGAGCCTTAGCCTAAAGCCTAGGGGTGCCCTAGCCTGAAGGCTAGGGGACCCATAGCCTTAGCCTAGGGGAGCCTAAAGCCTAGGGGTGCCCTAGCCTGAAGGCTAGGGGACCCTAGCCTTAGCCTAGGGGAGCCCTAGCCTAAAGCCTAGGGGTGCCCTAGCCTGAAGGCTAGGGGACCCTAGCCTTAGCCTAGGGGAGCCTAAAGCCTAGGGGTGCCCTAGCCTGAAGGCTAGGGGAGCCCTAGCCTTAGCCTAGGGGAGCCTAAAGCCTAGAGGTGCCCTAGCCTGAAGGCTAGGGGAGCCCTAGCCTTAGCCTAGGGGAGCCCTAGCCTAAAGCCTAGGGGTGCCCTAGCCTGAAGGCTAGGGGAGCCCTAGCCTTAGCCTAGGGGAGCCTAAAGCCTAGGGGTGCCCTAGCCTGAAGGCTAGGGGGGCCCTAGCCTTAGCCTAGGGGAGCCCTAGCCTAAAGCCTAGGGGTGCCCTAGCCTGAAGGCTAGGGGAGCCCTAGCCTTAGCCTAGGGGAGCCTAAACCCTATGGGTGCCCTAGCCTGAAGGCTAGGGGAGCCCTAGCCTTAGCCTAGGGGAGCCCGAGCCTAAAGCCTAGGGGTGCCCTAGCCTGAAGGCTAGGGCAGCCCTAGCCTTAGCCTAGGGGAGCCTAAAGCCTAGGGGTGCCCTAGCCTGAAGGCTAGGTGAGCCCTAGCCTTAGCCTAGGGGAGCCCTAGCCTAAAGCCTAGGGGTTCCCTAGCCTGAAGGCTAGGGGAGCCCTAGCCTTAGGCTAGGGGAGCCTAAAGCCTTGGGGTGCCCTAGCCTGAAGGCTAGGGGAGCCCTAGCCTTAGCCTAGGGGAGCCCTAGCCTAAAGCCGAGGGGTGCCCTAGCCTGAAGGCTAGGGGAACCCTAGCCTTAGCCTAGGGGAGCCTAAAGCCTAGGGGTGCCCTAGGCTGAAGGCTAGGGGAGCCCTACCCTTAGCCTAGGGGAGCCCTAGCCTAAAGCCTAGGGGTGCCCTAGCCTGAAGGCTAGGGGAGCCATAGCCTTAGCCTAGGGTAGCCTAAAGCCTAGGGGTGCCCTAGCCTGAAGGCTAGGGGAGCTCTAGCCTTAGCCTAGGGGTGCCCTAGCCTAAAGCCTAGGGGTTCCCTAGCCTGAAGGCTAGGGGAGCCCTAGCCTTAGACTAGGGGAACCTAAAGCCTAGGGGTGCCCTAGCATCAAGGCTAGGGGAGCCCTAGCCTTAGCCTAGGGGAGCCCTAGCCTAAAGCCTAGGGGTGCCCGAGCCTGAAGGCTTGGGGAGCCCTAGCCTTAGCCTAGGGGAGCCTAAAGCCTAGGGGTGCCCTAGCCTGAAGGCTAGGTGAGCCCTAGCCTTAGCCTAGGAGAGCCCTAGCCTAAAGCCTAGGGGTGCCCTAGCCTGAATGCTAGGGGAGCCCTAGCCTTAGCCTAGGGGTGCCTAAAGCCTAGGGGTGCCCTAGCCTGAAGGCTAGGGGAGCCCTAGCCTTAGCCTAGGGGAGCCCTAGCCTAAAGCCTAGGGGTGCCCTAGCCTGAAGGCTAGGGGAGCCCTAGCCTTAGCCTAGGGGAGCCTAAAGCCTAGGGGTGCCCTAGCCTGAAGGCTAGGGGAGCCCTAGCCTTAGCCTAGGGGAGCCTAAAGCCTAGGGGTGCCCTAGCCTGAAGGCTAGGGGAGCCCTAGCCTTAGCCTAGGGGAGCCCTAGCCTAAAGCCTAGGGGTGCCCTAGCCTGAAGGCTAGGGGAGCCCTAGCCTTAGCCTAGGGGAGCCCTAGCCTAAAGCCTAGGGGTGCCCTAGCCTGAAGGCTAGGGGAGCCCTAGCCTTAGCCTAGGGGAGCCATAGCCTAAAGCCTAGGGGTGGCCTAGCCTGAAGGCTAGGGGAGCCCTAGCCTTAGCCTAGGGGAGCCGAAAGCCTAGGGGTGCCCTAGCCTGAAGTCTAGGGGAGCCCTAGCCTTAGCCTAGGGGAGCCTAAAGCCTAGGGGTGCCCTAGCCTGAAGGCTAGGGGAGCCCTAGCCTTAGCCTAGGGGAACCTAAAGCCTAGGGGTGCCCTAGCCTGAATGCTAGGGGAGCCCTAGCCTTAGCTTAGGGGAGCCCTAGCCTAAAGCCTAGGGGTGCCCGAGCCTGAAGGCTAGGGGAGCCCTAGCCTTATCCTAGGGGAGCCTAAAGCCTAGGGGTGCCCTAGCCTGAAGGCTAGGTGAGCCCTAGCCTTAGCCTAGGGGAGCCCTAGCCTAAAGCCTAGGGGTGCCCTAGCCTGAAGGCTAGGGGAGCCCTAGCCTTAGCCTAGGGGTGCCTAAAGCCTAGGGGTGCCCTAGCCTGAAGGCTAGGGGAGCCCTAGCCTTAGCCTAGGGGAGCCCTAGCCTAAAGCCTAGGGGTGCCCTAGCCTGAAGGCTAGGGGAGCCCTAGCCTTAGCCTAGGGGAGCCTAAAGCCTAGGGGTGCCCTAGCCTGAAGGCTAGGGGAGCCCTAGCCTTCGCCTAGGGGAGCCTAAAGCCTAGGGGTGCCCTAGCCTGAAGGCTAGGGGAGCCCAAGCCTTAGCCTAGGGGAGCCCTAGCCTAAAGCCTAGGGGTGCCCTAGCCTGAAGGCTAGGGGAGCCCTACCCTTAGCCTAGGGGAGCCTAAAGCCTAGGGGTCCCCTAGCCTGAAGGCTAGGGGAGCCCTAGCCTTAGCCTAGGGGAGCCTTAAACTAAAGCCTAGGGGTGCCCCAGCCTGAAGGCTAGGGGACCCATAGCCTTAGCCTAGGGGAGCCTAAAACCTAGGGGTGCCCTAGCCTGAAGGCTAGGGCGACCCTAGCCTTAGCCTAGGGGAGCCCTAGCCTAAAGCCTAGGGGTGCCCTAGCCTGAAGGCTAGGGGACCCTAGCCTTAGCCTAGGGGAGCCTAAAGCCTAGGGGTGCCCTAGCCTGAAGGATAGGGGAGCCCTAGCCTTAGCCTAGGGGAGCCTAAAGCCTAGGGGTGCCCTAGCCTGAAGGCTAGGGGAGCCCTAGCCTTAGCCTAGGGGAGCCCTAGCCTTAGCCTAGGGGAGCCCTAGCCTAAAGCCTAGGGCTGCCCTAGCCTGAAGGCTAGGGGAGCCCTAGCCTTAGCCTAGGGGAGCCTAAAGCCTAGGGGTGCCCTAGCCTGAAGGCTAGGGGGGCCCTAGCCTTAGCCTAGGGGAGCCCAAGCCTAAAGCCTAGGGCTGCCCTAGCCTGAAGGCTAGGGGAGCCCTAGCCTTAGCCTAGGGGAGCCTAAAGCCTAGGGGTGCCCTAGCCTGAAGGCTAGGGGAGCACTAGCCTTAGCCTAGGGGAGCCCGAGCCTAAAGTCCAGGGGTGCCCTAGCCTGAAGGCTAGGGGAGCCCTAGCCTTAGCCTAGGGGAGCCTAAAGCCTAGGGGTGCCCTGGCCTGAAGGCTAGGGGAGCACTAGCCTTAGCCTAGGGGAGCCCAAGCCTAAAGTCCAGGGGTGCCCTAGCCTGAAGGCTAGGGGAGCCCTAGCCTTAGCCTAGGGGAGCCTAAAGCCTAGGGGTGCCCTGGCCTGAAGGCTAGGGGAGCCCTAGCCTTAGCCTAGGGGAGCCTAAAGCCTAGGGGTGCCCTAGCCTGAAGGCTAGGGGAGCCCTAGCCTTAGCCTAGGGGAGCCCTAGCCTAAAGCCTAGGGGTGCCCTAGCCTGAAGGCTAGGGGAGCCCTAGCCTTAGCCTAGGGGAGCCCTAGCCTAAAGCCTAGGGGTGCCCTAGCCTGAAGGCTAGGGGAGCCCTAGCCTTAGCCTAGGGGAGCCCTAGCCTAAAGCCTAGGGGTGCCCTAGCCTGAAGGCTAGGGGAGCCCTAGCCTTAGCCTAGGGGAGCCTAAAGCCTAGGGGTGCCCTAGCCTGAAGGCTAGGGGAGCCCTAGCCTTAGCCTAGGGGAGCCCTAGCCTAAAGCCTAGGGGTGCCCTAGCCTGAAGGCTAGGGGAGCCCTAGCCTTAGCCTAGGGGAGCCTAAAGCCTAGGGGTGCCCTAGCCTGAAGGCTAGGGGGGCCCTAGCCTTAGCCTAGGGGAGCCCTAGCCTAAAGCCTAGGGGTGCCCTAGCCTGAAGGCTAGGGGAGCCCTAGCCTTAGCCTAGGGGAGCCTAAACCCTATGGGTGCCCTAGCCTGAAGGCTAGGGGAGCCCTAGCCTTAGCCTAGGGGAGCCCGAGCCTAAAGCCTAGGGGTGCCCTAGCCTGAAGGCTAGGGCAGCCCTAGCCTTAGCCTAGGGGAGCCTAAAGCCTAGGGGTGCCCTAGCCTGAAGGCTAGGTGAGCCCTAGCCTTAGCCTAGGGGAGCCCTAGGCCTAAAGCCTAGGGGTTCCCTAGCCTGAAGGCTAGGGGAGCCCTAGCCTTAGGCTAGGGGAGCCTAAAGCCTTGGGGTGCCCTAGCCTGAAGGCTAGGGGAGCCCTAGCCTTAGCCTAGGGGAGCCCTAGCCTAAGCCGAGGGGTGCCCTAGCCTGAAGGCTAGGGGAACCCTAGCCTTAGCCTAGGGGAGCCTAAAGCCTAGGGGTGCCCTAGCCTGAAGGCTAGGGGAGCCCTAGCCTTAGCCTAGGGGAGCCCTAGCCTAAAGCCTAGGGGTGCCCTAGCCTGAAGGCTAGGGGAGCCATAGCCTTAGCCTAGGGTAGCCTAAAGCCTAGGGGTGCCCTAGCCTGAAGGCCTAGGGGAGCTCTAGCCTTAGCCTAGGGGTGCCCTAGCCTAAAGCCTAGGGGTTCCCTAGCCTGAAGGCTAGGGGAGCCCTAGCCTTAGACTAGGGGAACCTAAAGCCTAGGGGTTGCCCTAGCATCAAGGCTAGGGGAGCCCTAGCCTTAGCCTAGGGGAGCCCTAGCCTAAAGCCTAGGGGTGCCCGAGCCTGAAGGCTTGGGGAGGCCCTAGCCTTAGCCTAGGGGAGCCTAAAGCCTAGGGGTGCCCTAGCCTGAAGGCTAGGTGAGCCCTAGCCTTAGCCTAGGAGAGCCCTAGCCTAAAGCCTAGGGGTGCCCTAGCCTGAATGCTAGGGGAGCCCTAGCCTTAGCCTAGGGGTGCCTAAAGCCTAGGGGTGCCCTAGCCTGAAGGCTAGGGGAGCCCTAGCCTTAGCCTAGGGGAGCCCTAGCCTAAAGCCTAGGGGTGCCCTAGCCTGAAGGCTAGGGGAGCCCTAGCCTTAGCCTAGGGAGCTAAAGCCTAGGGGTGCCCTAGCCTGAAGGCTAGGGAGCCCTAGCCTTAGCCTAGGGGAGCCTAAAGCCTAGGGGTGCCCTAGCCTGAAGGCTAGGGGAGCCCTAGCCTTAGCCTAGGGGAGCCCTAGCCTAAAGCCTAGGGGTGCCCTAGCCTGAAGGCTAGGGGAGCCCTAGCCTTAGCCTAGGGGAGCCCTAGCCTAAAGCCTAGGGGTGCCCTAGCCTGAAGGCTAGGGGAAGCCCTAGCCTTAGCCTAGGGGGAGCCATAGCCTAAAGCCTAGGGGTGGCCTAGCCTGAAGGCTAGGGGAGCCCTAGCCTTAGCCTAGGGGAGCCGAAAGCCTAGGGCTGCCCTAGCCTGAAGTCTAGGGGAGCCCTAGCCTTAGCCTAGGGGAGCCTAAAGCCTAGGGGTGCCCTAGCCTGAAGGCTAGGGGAGCCCTAGCCTTAGCCTAGGGGAGCCTAAAGCCTAGGGGTGCCCTAGCCTTAAGGCTAGGGAAGCCTAGCCTGAAGGACAGGGGAGCCTAAAGCCTAGGCGTGCCCTAGCCTGAAGGCTAGGGGAGCACTAGCCTGAAGGCTAGGGGAGCCTAAAGCCTAGGGGTGCCCTAGACTGAAGGCTAGGGGAGCGATAGCCTGAAGGCTAGGGGAGCCTAAAGCCTAGGGGTGCCCTAGCCTGAAGGCTAGGGGAGCCCTAGCCTGAAGGCTAGGGGAGCCTAAAGCCTAGAGGTGCCCTAGCCTGAAGGCTAGGGGAACCCTAGCCTGAAGGCTAGGGGAGCCTAAAGCCTAGGGGTGCCCTAGAATGAAGGCTAGGGGAGCCCTAGCCTTAAGGCTAGGGGAGCCTAAAGCCTAGGGGTGCCCTAGCCTGAAGGCTAGGGGGAGCCTAAAGCCTAGGGGTGCCCTAGCCTGAAGGCTAGGGAGCCCTAGCCTGAAGGCTAGGGGAGCCTAAAGCCTAGGGGTGCCCTAGCCTGAAGGCTAGGCGAGCCCTAGCCTGAAGGCTAGGGGAGCCTAAAGACTAGGTGTGCCCTAGCCTGAAGGCTAGGGGAGCCTAAAGCCTAGGGATGCCCTAGCCTGAAGGCTTGGGGAGCCCTAGCCTTAGCCTAGGGGAGCCTAAAGCCTAGGGTTGCACTAGCTTGAAGGCTAGGGGAGCCCTAGCCTGAAGGCTAGGGGAGCCTAAAGCCTAGGGGAGCCCTAGCCTGAAGTCTAGGGGAGCCTAAAGCCTAGGGGTGCCCTAGCCTGAAGGCTAGGGGAGCCCAAGCCTTAGCCTAGGGGAGCCCTAGCCTAAAGCCTAGGGGTGCCCTAGCCTGAAGGCTAGGGGAGCCCTAGCCTTAGCCTAGGGGAGCCTAAAGCCTTGGGGTGCCCTAGCCTGAAGGCTAAGGGAGCCCTAGCCTTAGCCTAGGGGAGCCCTAGCCTAAAGCCGAGTGGTGCCCTATTCTGAAGGCTAGGGCAGCCCTAGCCTTAGCCTAGGGGAGCCTAAAGCCTAGGGGTGCCCTAGCCTGAAGGCTAGGGGAGCCCTAGCCTTAGCCTAGGGGAGCCCTAGCCTAAAGCCTAGGGGTGCCCTATCCTGAAGGTTAGGGGAGCCCTAGCCTTAGCCTAGGGGAGCCTAAAGCCTAGGGGTGCCCTAGCCTCAAGGCTAGGTGAGCCCTATCCTTAGCCTAGGGGAGCCCTAGCCTAAAGCCTAGGGGTGCCCTAACCTGAAGGCTAGGGGAGCCCTAGCCTTAGCCTAGGGGTGCCTAAAGCCTAGGGGTGCCCTAGCCTGAAGGCTAGGGGAGCCCTAGCCTTAGCCTAGGGGTGCCTAAAGCCTAGGGGTGCCCTAGCCTGAAGGCTAGGGGAGCCCTAGCCTTAGCCTAGGGGAGCCCTAGCCTAAAGCCTAGAGGTGCCCTAGCCTGAAGGCTAGGGGAGCCCTAGCCTTAGCCTAGGGGAGCCTAAAGCCTAGGGGTGCCCTAGCCTGAAGGCTAGGGGAGCCCTAGCCTTAGCCTAGGGGAGCCCTAGCCTAAAGCCTAGGGGTGCCCTAGCCTGAAGGCTAGGGGAGCCCTAGCCTTAGCCTAGGGGAGCCTAAAGCCTAGGGGTGCCCTAGCCTGAAGGCTAGGGGGGCCCTAGCCTTAGCCTAGGGGAGCCCTAGCCTAAAGCCTAGGGGTGCCCTAGCCTGAAGGCTAGGGGAGCCCTAGCCTTAGCCTAGGGGAGCCTAAACCCTATGGGTGCCCTAGCCTGAAGGCTAGGGGAGCCCTAGCCTTAGCCTAGGGGAGCCCGAGCCTAAAGCCTAGGGGTGCCCTAGCCTGAAGGCTAGGGCAGCCCTAGCCTTAGCCTAGGGGAGCCTAAAGCCTAGGGGTGCCCTAGCCTGAAGGCTAGGTGAGCCCTAGCCTTAGCCTAGGGGAGCCCTAGCCTAAAGCCTAGGGGTTCCCTAGCCTGAAGGCTAGGGGAGCCCTAGCCTTAGGCTAGGGGAGCCTAAAGCCTTGGGGTGCCCTAGCCTGAAGGCTAGGGGAGCCCTAGCCTTAGCCTAGGGGAGCCCTAGCCTAAAGCCGAGGGGTGCCCTAGCCTGAAGGCTAGGGGAACCCTAGCCTTAGCCTAGGGGAGCCTAAAGCCTAGGGGTGCCCTAGCCTGAAGGCTAGGGGAGCCCTAGCCTTAGCCTAGGGGAGCCCTAGCCTAAAGCCTAGGGGTGCCCTAGCCTGAAGGCTAGGGGAGCCATAGCCTTAGCCTAGGGTAGCCTAAAGCCTAGGGGTGCCCTAGCCTGAAGGCTAGGGGAGCTCTAGCCTTAGCCTAGGGGTGCCCTAGCCTAAAGCCTAGGGGTTCCCTAGCCTGAAGGCTAGGGGAGCCCTAGCCTTAGACTAGGGGAACCTAAAGCCTAGGGGTGCCCTAGCATCAAGGCTAGGGGAGCCCTAGCCTTAGCCTAGGGGAGCCCTAGCCTAAAGCCTAGGGGTGCCCGAGCCTGAAGGCTTGGGGAGCCCTAGCCTTAGCCTAGGGGAGCCTAAAACCTAGGGGTGCCCTAGCCTGAAGGCTAGGTGAGCCCTAGCCTTAGCCTAGGAGAGCCCTAGCCTAAAGCCTAGGGGTGCCCTAGCCTGAATGCTAGGGGAGCCCTAGCCTTAGCCTAGGGGTGCCTAAAGCCTAGGGGTGCCCTAGCCTGAAGGCTAGGGGAGCCCTAGCCTTAGCCTAGGGGAGCCCTAGCCTAAAGCCTAGGGGTGCCCTAGCCTGAAGGCTAGGGGAGCCCTAGCCTTAGCCTAGGGGAGCCTAAAGCCTAGGGGTGCCCTAGCCTGAAGGCTAGGGGAGCCCTAGCCTTAGCCTAGGGGAGCCTAAAGCCTAGGGGTGCCCTAGCCTGAAGGCTAGGGGAGCCCTAGCCTTAGCCTAGGGGAGCCCTAGCCTAAAGCCTAGGGGTGCCCTAGCCTGAAGGCTAGGGGAGCCCTAGCCTTAGCCTAGGGGAGCCCTAGCCTAAAGCCTAGGGGTGCCCTAGCCTGAAGGCTAGGGGAGCCCTAGCCTTAGCCTAGGGGAGCCATAGCCTAAAGCCTAGGGGTGGCCTAGCCTGAAGGCTAGGGGAGCCCTAGCCTTAGCCTAGGGGAGCCGAAAGCCTAGGGCTGCCCTAGCCTGAAGTCTAGGGGAGCCCTAGCCTTAGCCTAGGGGAGCCTAAAGCCTAGGGGTGCCCTAGCCTGAAGGCTAGGGGAGCCCTAGCCTTAGCCTAGGGGAGCCTAAAGCCTAGGGGTGCCCTAGCCTTAAGGCTAGGGGAAGCCTAGCCTGAAGGACAGGGGAGCCTAAAGCCTAGGCGTGCCCTAGCCTGAAGGCTAGGGGAGCACTAGCCTGAAGGCTAGGGGAGCCTAAAGCCTAGGGGTGCCCTAGACTGAAGGCTAGGGGAGCGATAGCCTGAAGGCTAGGGGAGCCTAAAGCCTAGGGGTGCCCTAGCCTGAAGGCTAGGGGAGCCCTAGCCTGAAGGCTAGGGGAGCCTAAAGCCTAGAGGTGCCCTAGCCTGAAGGCTAGGGGAACCCTAGCCTGAAGGCTAGGGGAGCCTAAAGCCTAGGGGTGCCCTAGAATGAAGGCTAGGGGAGCCCTAGCCTTAAGGCTAGGGGAGCCTAAAGCCTAGGGGTGCCCTAGCCTGAAGGCTAGGGGAGCCTAAAGCCTAGGGGTGCCCTAGCCTGAAGGCTAGGGGAGCCCTAGCCTGAAGGCTAGGGGAGCCTAAAGCCTAGGGGTGCCCTAGCCTGAAGGCTAGGCGAGCCCTAGCCTGAAGGCTAGGGGAGCCTAAAGACTAGGTGTGCCCTAGCCTGAAGGCTAGGGGAGCCTAAAGCCTAGGGATGCCCTAGCCTGAAGGCTTGGGGAGCCCTAGCCTTAGCCTAGGGGAGCCTAAAGCCTAGGGTTGCACTAGCTTGAAGGCTAGGGGAGCCCTAGCCTGAAGGCTAGGGGAGCCTAAAGCCTAGGGGAGCCCTAGCCTGAAGTCTAGGGGAGCCTAAAGCCTAGGGGTGCCCTAGCCTGAAGGCTAGGGGAGCCCAAGCCTTAGCCTAGGGGAGCCCTAGCCTAAAGCCTAGGGGTGCCCTAGCCTGAAGGCTAGGGGAGCCCTAGCCTTAGCCTAGGGGAGCCTAAAGCCTTGGGGTGCCCTAGCCTGAAGGCTAAGGGAGCCCTAGCCTTAGCCTAGGGGAGCCCTAGCCTAAAGCCGAGTGGTGCCCTATTCTGAAGGCTAGGGCAGCCCTAGCCTTAGCCTAGGGGAGCCTAAAGCCTAGGGGTGCCCTAGCCTGAAGGCTAGGGGAGCCCTAGCCTTAGCCTAGGGGAGCCCTAGCCTAAAGCCTAGGGGTGCCCTATCCTGAAGGTTAGGGGAGCCCTAGCCTTAGCCTAGGGGAGCCTAAAGCCTAGGGGTGCCCTAGCCTCAAGGCTAGGTGAGCCCTATCCTTAGCCTAGGGGAGCCCTAGCCTAAAGCCTAGGGGTGCCCTAACCTGAAGGCTAGGGGAGCCCTAGCCTTAGCCTAGGGGTGCCTAAAGCCTAGGGGTGCCCTAGCCTGAAGGCTAGGGGAGCCCTAGCCTTAGCCTAGGGGTGCCTAAAGCCTAGGGGTGCCCTAGCCTGAAGGCTAGGGGAGCCCTAGCCTTAGCCTAGGGGAGCCCTAGCCTAAAGCCTAGAGGTGCCCTAGCCTGAAGGCTAGGGGAGCCCTAGCCTTAGCCTAGCGGAGCCTAAAGCCTAGGAGTGCCCTAGCCTGAAGGCTAGGGGTGCCCTAGCCTTAGCCTAGGGGAGCCCTAGCCTAAAGCCTAGGGGTGCCCTAGCCTGAAGGCTAGGGGAGCCCTAGCCTTAGCCTAGGGGAGCCCTAGCCTAAAGCCTAGGGGTGCCCAGCCTGAAGGCTAGGGGAGCCCTAGCCTTAGCCTAGCGGAGCCTAAAGCCTAGGGGTGCCCTAGCCTGAAGGCTAGGGGAGCCATAGCCTTAGCCTAGGGGAGCCTAAAGCCTAGGGGTGCCCTAGCCTGAAGTCTAGGGGAGCCCTAGCCTTAGCCTAGGGGAGCCTAAAGCCTAGGGGTGCCCTAGCCTTAAGGCTAGGGGAGCTCTAGCCTGAAGGATACTGTAGCCTAAAGCCTAGGGGTGCCCTAGCCTGAAGGCTAGGGGAGCACTAGCCTGAAGGCTAGGGGAGCCCTAGCCTTAGCCTAGGGGAGCCTAAAGCCTAGGGGTCCACTAGCTTGAAGGCTAGGGGAGCCCTAGCCTGAAGGCTAGGGGAGCCTAAAGCCTAGGGGTGCCCTAGCCTGAAGGCTAGGGGAGCCCTAGCCTTAGCCTAGGGGAGCCTAAAGCCTAGGGGAAACCTAGCCTGAAGTCTAGGGGAGCCTAAAGCCTAGGGGTGCCCTAGCCTGAAGGCTAGGGGAGCCCTAGCCTTAGCCTAGGGGAGCCTAAAGCCTAGGGGTGCCCTCGACTGAAGGCTAGGGGAGCCTAAACCTAGGGGTGCCCTAGCCTGAAGGCTAGGGAAGCCCTAGCCTTAAGGCTAGGGGAGCCTAAAGCCTAGGGGTGCCCTAGCGTGAAGGCTAGGGGAGGCCTAGCCTTAGCCTAGGGGAGCCTAAAGCCTAGGGGTGCCCTCGACTGAAGGCTAGGGGAGCCTAAACCTAAGGGTGCCCTAGCCTGAAGGCTAGAGAAGCCCTAGCCTGAAGGCTAGGGGAGCCCTAGCCTGAAGACTAGGGGAGCCTAAAGCCTAGGGGTGCCCTAGCCTGAAGGCTAGGTGAGCCCTAGCCTTAGCCTAGGGGAGCCTAAAGCCTAGGGGTGCCCTAGCCTGAAGGCTAGGGGAGCCTAAAGCCTAGGGGTGCCCTAGCCTGAAGGCTAGGGGAGCCCTAGCCTTAGCCTAGGGGAGCCTAAAGCCTAGGGGTGCCCTAGTCTGAAAGCTAGGGGAGCCTAAAACCTAGGGGTGCCCTAGCCTGAAGGCTAGGAGAGCCCTAGCCTTAGCCTAGGGGAGCCTAAAGCCTAGGGTGCCCTAGCCCGAAGGCTAGGGGAGCCCTAACCTGAAGGTTAGGGTAGCCTAAAGCCTAGGGGTGCCCTAGCCTGAAGGCTAGGGGAGCCCTAGCCTTAGCCTAGGGGAGCCTAAAGCCTAGGGGTGCCCTAGCCTGAAGGCTAGGGGAGCCTAAAGCCTACGGGTGCCCTAGCCTGAAGGCTAGGGGAGCCTAAAGCCTAGGGGTGTCCTAGCCTGAAGTCTAGGGGAGCCCTAGCCTTATCCTAGGGGAGCTAAAGCCTAGGGGTGCCCTAGCCTGAAGGCTAGGGGAGCCCTAGCCGGAAGGTTAGCGGAGCCTAAAGCCTAGGGGTGCCCTAGCCTGAAGGCTAGGGGAGCCCTAGCCTTAGCCTAGGGGAGCCTAAAGCCTAGGGGTGCCCTAGCCTGAAGGCGATGGTAGCCTAAAGCCTAGGGGTGCCCTAGCCTGAAGGCTAGGGGAGCCCTAGCCTTATCCTAGGGGAGCCTAAAGCCTAGGGGTGCCCTAGCCTGAAGGCTATGGGAGCCCTAGCCTGAAGCCTAGGGGAGCCTGAAGCCTAGGGGTGCCCTATCCTGAAGGCTAGTGGAGCCCTACCCTTAGCCTAGGGGAGCCTAAAGCCTAGGGTTGCCCTAGCCTGAATGCTAGGGGAGTCCTAGCCTGAAGGCTTGGGGAGCATAAAGCCTAAGGGTGCCCTAGCCTGAAGGCTAGGGGAGCCCTAGCCTTAGCCTAGGGGAGCCTAAAGCCTAGGGGTGCCCTAGCCTGAAGGCTAGGGGAGCCCTAGCCTGAAGGCTAGGGGAGCCTAAAGCCTAGGGTTGCCCTAGCCTTAAGGCGAGGGGAGCCCTAGCCTTAGCCTAGGGGAGCCTAAAGCCTAGGAGTGCCCTAGCCTGAAGGCTAGGGGAGCCCTACCTGAAGGCTAGGGGAGCCTAAAGCATAGCGGTGACCTAGCCTGAAGGCTAGGGGAGCCCGAGCCTGAAGGCTAGGGGAGTCTAAAGCCTAGGGGTGCCCTAGTCTGAAGGCTAGGGTAGCCCTAGCCTGAAGGCTAGGGAAGCCTAAAGCCTAGGGGTGCCCTAGCCTGAAGGCTAGGGGAGCCCTAGCCTGAATGCTAGGGGAGCCTAAAGCCTAGGGGTGCCCTAGCCTGAAGGCTAGGGGAGCCCTAGCCTGAAGGCTAGGGGAGCCTAAAGCCTAGGTGTGCCCTAGCCTTAAGGCTAGGGGAGCCTAAAACCTAGGTGTGCCCTAGCCTGAAGGCTAGGGGAGCCTAAAGCCTAGGGGTGCCCTAGCCTGAAGGCTAGGGGAGCCAAAAGCCTAGGGGTGCCCTAGCCTGAAGGCTAGCGGAGCCCTAGCCTGAAGGCTAGGGGAGCCTAAAGCCTTGGGGTGCCCTAGCCTGAAGGCTAGGGGAGCCCTAGCCTGAAGGCTAGGGGAGCCTAAAGCCTAGGGGTGCCCTAGCCTGAAGGCTGGAGCCCTAGCCTGAAGGCTAGGGTAGCCTAAAGCCTAGGGGTGCAGTAGCCTGAAGGCTAGGAGAGCCCTAGCCTGAAGGCTAGGGGAGCCTAAAGCCTAGGGGTACCCTAGCCTGAAGGCTAGGGGAGCCCTAGACTGAAGGCTACGGGAGCCTAAAACCTAGGGTTGCCCTAGCCTGAAGGCTAGTGGAGCCCTAGCCTGAAGGCTAGGGGAGCCTAAAGCCTAGGGGTGCCCTAGCCTGAAGGCTAGGGGAGCCCTAGCCTTAGCCTAGGGGAGCCCTAGCCTAAAGCCTAGAGGTGCCCTAGCCTGAAGGCTAGGGGAGCCCTAGCCTTAGCCTAGGGGAGCCTAAAGCCTAGGGGTGCCCTAGCCTGAAGGATAGGGGAGCCCTAGCCTTAGCCTAGCGGAGCCTAAAGCCTAGGAGTGCCCTAGCCTGAAGGCTAGGGGTGCCCTAGCCTTAGCCTAGGGGAGCCCTAGCCTAAAGCCTAGGGGTGCCCTAGCCTGAAGGCTAGGGGAGCCCTAGCCTTAGCCTAGGGGAGCCCTAGCCTAAAGCCTAGGGGTGCCCAGCCTGAAGGCTAGGGGAGCCCTAGCCTTAGCCTAGCGGAGCCTAAAGCCTAGGGGTGCCCTAGCCTGAAGGCTAGGGGAGCCATAGCCTTAGCCTAGGGGAGCCTAAAGCCTAGGGGTGCCCTAGCCTGAAGTCTAGGGGAGCCCTAGCCTTAGCCTAGGGGAGCCTAAAGCCTAGGGGTGCCCTAGCCTTAAGGCTAGGGGAGCTCTAGCCTGAAGGATACTGTAGCCTAAAGCCTAGGGGTGCCCTAGCCTGAAGGCTAGGGGAGCACTAGCCTGAAGGCTAGGGGAGCCCTAGCCTTAGCCTAGGGGAGCCTAAAGCCTAGGGGTCCACTAGCTTGAAGGCTAGGGGAGCCCTAGCCTGAAGGCTAGGGGAGCCTAAAGCCTAGGGGTGCCCTAGCCTGAAGGCTAGGGGAGCCCTAGCCTTAGCCTAGGGGAGCCTAAAGCCTAGGGGAAACCTAGCCTGAAGTCTAGGGGAGCCTAAAGCCTAGGGGTGCCCTAGCCTGAAGGCTAGGGGAGCCCTAGCCTTAGCCTAGGGGAGCCTAAAGCCTAGGGGTGCCCTCGACTGAAGGCTAGGGGAGCCTAAACCTAGGGGTGCCCTAGCCTGAAGGCTAGGGAAGCCCTAGCCTTAAGGCTAGGGGAGCCTAAAGCCTAGGGGTGCCCTAGCGTGAAGGCTAGGGGAGGCCTAGCCTTAGCCTAGGGGAGCCTAAAGCCTAGGGGTGCCCTCGACTGAAGGCTAGGGGAGCCTAAACCTAAGGGTGCCCTAGCCTGAAGGCTAGAGAAGCCCTAGCCTGAAGGCTAGGGGAGCCCTAGCCTGAAGACTAGGGGAGCCTAAAGCCTAGGGGTGCCCTAGCCTGAAGGCTAGGTGAGCCCTAGCCTTAGCCTAGGGGAGCCTAAAGCCTAGGGGTGCCCTAGCCTGAAGGCTAGGGGAGCCTAAAGCCTAGGGGTGCCCTAGCCTGAAGGCTAGGGGAGCCCTAGCCTTAGCCTAGGGGAGCCTAAAGCCTAGGGGTGCCCTAGTCTGAAAGCTAGGGGAGCCTAAAACCTAGGGGTGCCCTAGCCTGAAGGCTAGGAGAGCCCTAGCCTTAGCCTAGGGGAGCCTAAAGCCTAGGGTGCCCTAGCCCGAAGGCTAGGGGAGCCCTAACCTGAAGGTTAGGGTAGCCTAAAGCCTAGGGGTGCCCTAGCCTGAAGGCTAGGGGAGCCCTAGCCTTAGCCTAGGGGAGCCTAAAGCCTAGGGGTGCCCTAGCCTGAAGGCTAGGGGAGCCTAAAGCCTACGGGTGCCCTAGCCTGAAGGCTAGGGGAGCCTAAAGCCTAGGGGTGTCCTAGCCTGAAGTCTAGGGGAGCCCTAGCCTTATCCTAGGGGAGCTAAAGCCTAGGGGTGCCCTAGCCTGAAGGCTAGGGGAGCCCTAGCCGGAAGGTTAGCGGAGCCTAAAGCCTAGGGGTGCCCTAGCCTGAAGGCTAGGGGAGCCCTAGCCTTAGCCTAGGGGAGCCTAAAGCCTAGGGGTGCCCTAGCCTGAAGGCGATGGTAGCCTAAAGCCTAGGGGTGCCCTAGCCTGAAGGCTAGGGGAGCCCTAGCCTTATCCTAGGGGAGCCTAAAGCCTAGGGGTGCCCTAGCCTGAAGGCTATGGGAGCCCTAGCCTGAAGCCTAGGGGAGCCTGAAGCCTAGGGGTGCCCTATCCTGAAGGCTAGTGGAGCCCTACCCTTAGCCTAGGGGAGCCTAAAGCCTAGGGTTGCCCTAGCCTGAAGGCTAGGGGAGTCCTAGCCTGAAGGCTTGGGGAGCATAAAGCCTAAGGGTGCCCTAGCCTGAAGGCTAGGGGAGCCCTAGCCTTAGCCTAGGGGAGCCTAAAGCCTAGGGGTGCCCTAGCCTGAAGGCTAGGGGAGCCCTAGCCTGAAGGCTAGGGGAGCCTAAAGCCTAGGGTTGCCCTAGCCTTAAGGCGAGGGGAGCCCTAGCCTTAGCCTAGGGGAGCCTAAAGCCTAGGAGTGCCCTAGCCTGAAGGCTAGGGGAGCCCTACCTGAAGGCTAGGGGAGCCTAAAGCATAGTGGTGACCTAGCCTGAAGGCTAGGGGAGCCCGAGCCTGAAGGCTAGGGGAGTCTAAAGCCTAGGGGTGCCCTAGTCTGAAGGCTAGGGTAGCCCTAGCCTGAAGGCTAGGGAAGCCTAAAGCCTAGGGGTGCCCTAGCCTGAAGGCTAGGGGAGCCCTAGCCTGAATGCTAGGGGAGCCTAAAGCCTAGGGGTGCCCTAGCCTGAAGGCTAGGGGAGCCCTAGCCTGAAGGCTAGGGGAGCCTAAAGCCTAGGTGTGCCCTAGCCTTAAGGCTAGGGGAGCCTAAAACCTAGGTGTGCCCTAGCCTGAAGGCTAGGGGAGCCTAAAGCCTAGGGGTGCCCTAGCCTGAAGGCTAGGGGAGCCAAAAGCCTAGGGGTGCCCTAGCCTGAAGGCTAGCGGAGCCCTAGCCTGAAGGCTAGGGGAGCCTAAAGCCTTGGGGTGCCCTAGCCTGAAGGCTAGGGGAGCCCTAGCCTGAAGGCTAGGGGAGCCTAAAGCCTAGGGGTGCCCTAGCCTGAAGGCTGGAGCCCTAGCCTGAAGGCTAGGGTAGCCTAAAGCCTAGGGGTGCAGTAGCCTGAAGGCTAGGAGAGCCCTAGCCTGAAGGCTAGGGGAGCCTAAAGCCTAGGGGTACCCTAGCCTGAAGGCTAGGGGAGCCCTAGACTGAAGGCTACGGGAGCCTAAAACCTAGGGTTGCCCTAGCCTGAAGGCTAGTGGAGCCCTAGCCTGAAGGCTAGGGGAGCCTAAAGCCTAGGGGTGCCCTAGCCTGAAGGCTAGGGGAGCCCTAGCCTGAAGGCTAGGGGAGCCTAAATCCTAGGGGTGCCCTAGCCTGAAGGCTAGGGGAGCCTAAAGCCTAGGGGTGCCCGAGCCTGAAGTCTATGGGAGCCTAAAGCCTAGGGGTGCCCTAGCCTGAAGGCTAGGGGAGCCTAAAGCCTTGGGGTGCCCTAGCCTGAAGGCTAGGGGAGCCTAAAGCCTAGGGGTGCCCTAGCCTGAAGGCTAGGGGAGCCTAAATCCTAGGGGTGCCCTAGCCTGAAGGCTAGGGGTGCCCTAGCCTGAAGGCTAGGGGAACCTAGCCTGAAGGGTAGGGGAGCCTAAAGCCTAGGGTTGCCCTAGCCTGAAGGCTAGGGGAGCCTAAAGCCTAGGGGTGCCCTAGCCTGAAGGCTAGGAGAGCCCTAGCCTTAGCCTAGGGGAGCCTAAAGCCTAGGGTGCCCTAGCCTGAAGGCTAGGGGAGCCCTAGCCTGAAGGCTAGGGGAGCCTAAAGCCTAGGGGTGCCCTCGACTGAAGGCTAGGGGAGCCTAAACCTAGGTGTGCCCTAGCCTGAAGGCTAGGGGACCCCTAGCCTGAAGGCTAGGGGAGCCCTAGCCTGAAGACTAGGGGAGCCTAAAGCCTAGGGGTGCCCTAGCCTGAAGGCTAGGGGAGCCCTAGCCTTAGCCTAGGGGAGCCTAAAGCCTAGGGGTGCGCTAGCCTGAAGGCTAGGGGAGCCCTAGCCTGAAGGTTAGGGGAGCCTAAACCCTAGGGGTACCCTAGCCTGAAGGCTAGGGGAGCCCAAGCCTTAGCCTAGGGGAGCCTAAAGCCTAGGGGTGCCCTAGCCTGAAGGCTAGGGGAGCAATAGCCTTATCCTAGGGGAGCCTAAAGCCTCGGGGTGCCCTAGCCTGAAGGCTATGGGAGCCCTAGCCTGAAGCCTAGGGGAGCCTGAAGCCTAGGGGTGCCCTATCCTGAAGGCTACTGGAGCCCTACCCTTAGCCTAGGGGAGCCTAAAGCCTAGGGTTGCCCTAGCCTGAAGGCTAGGGGAGTCCTAGCCTGAAGGCTAGGGGAGCCTAAAGCCTAAGGGTGCCCTAGCCTGAAGGCTAGGGGAGCCCTAGCCTTAGCCTAGGGGAGCCTAAAGCCTAGGGGTGCCCTAGCCTGAAGGCTAGGGGAGCAATAGCCTTATCCTAGGGGAGCCTAAAGCCTCGGGGTGCCCTAGCCTGAAGGCTATGGGAGCCCTAGCCTGAAGCCTAGGGGAGCCTGAAGCCTAGGGGTGCCCTATCCTGAAGGCTAGTGGAGCCCTACCCTTAGCCTAGGGGAGCCTAAAGCCTAGGGTTGCCCTTGCCTGAAGGCTAGGGGAGTCCTAGCCTGAAGGCTAGGGGAGCCTAAAGCCTAAGGGTGCCCTAGCCTGAAGGCTAGGGGAGCCCTAGCCTTAGCCTAGGGGAGCCTAAAGCCTAGGGGTGCCCTAGCCTGAAGGCTAGGGGAGCCTAAAGCCTAGGGTTGCCCTAGCCTTAAGGCGAGGGGAGCCCTAGCCTTAGCCTAGGGGAGCCTAAAGCCTAGGAGTGCCCTAGCCTGAAGGCTAGGGGAGCCCTACCTGAAGGCTAGGGGAGCCTAAAGCCTAGTGGTGACCTAGCCTGAAGGCTAGGGGAGCCCGAGCCTGAAGGCTAGGGGAGTCTAAAGCCTAGGGGTGCCCTAGCCTGAAGGCTAGGGTAGCCCTAGACTGAAGGCTAGGGAAGCCTAAAGCCTAGGGGTGCCCTAGCCTGAAGGCTAGGGGAGCCCTAGCCTGAATGCTAGGGGAGCCTAAAGCCTAGGGGTGCCCTAGCCTGAAGGCTAGGGGAGCCTAAAGCCTAGGTGTGCCCTAGCCTTAAGGCTAGGGGAGCCTAAAACCTAGGTGTGCCCTAGCCTGAAGGCTAGGGGAGCCTAAAGCCTAGGGGTGCCCTAGCCTGAAGGCTAGGGGAGCCTAAAGCCTAGGGGTGCCCTAGCCTGAAGGCTTGGGGAGCCCTAGCCTGAAGGCTAGGGGAGCCTAAAGCCTTGGGGTGCCCTAGCCTGAAGGCTAGGGGAGCCCTAGCCTGAAGGCTAGGGGATCCTAAAGCCTAGGGGTGCCCTAGCCTGAAGGCTGGAGCCCTAGCCTGAAGGCTAGGGGAGCCTAAAGCCTTGGGGTGCCCTAGCCTGAAGGCTAGGGGAGCCCTAGCCTGAAGGCTAGGGTAGCCTAAAGCCTAGGGGTGCAGTAGCCTGAAGGCTAGGAGAGCCCTAGCCTGAAGGCTAGGGGAGCCTAAAGCCTAGGGGTACCCTAGCCTGAAGGCTAGGGGAGCCCTAGACTGAAGGCTACGGGAGCCTAAAACCTAGGGTTGCCCTAGCTGAAGGCTAGTGGAGCCCTAGCCTGAAGGCTAGGGGAGCCTAAAGCCTAGGGGTGCCCTAGCCTGAAGGCTAGGGGAGCCCTAGCCTGAAGGCTAGGGGAGCCTAAATCCTAGGGGTGCCCTAGCCTGAAGGCTAGGGGAGCCTAAAGCCTAGGGGTGCCCTAGCCTGAAGTCTATGGGAGCCTAAAGCCTAGGGGTGCCCTAGCCTGAAGGCTAGGGGAGCCTAAAGCCTTGGGGTGCCCTAGCCTGAAGGCTAGGGGAGCCTAAAGCCTAGGGGTGCCCTAGCCTGAAGGCTAGGGGAGCCTAAATCCTAGGGGTGCCCTAGCCTGAAGGCTAGGGGAGCCCTAGCCTGAAGGGTAGGGGAGCCTAAAGCCTAGGGTTGCCCTAGCCTGAAGGCTAGGGGAGCCTAAAGCCTAGGGGTGCCCTAGCCTGAAGGCTAGGAGAGCCCTAGCCTTAGCCTAGGGGAGCCTAAAGCCTAGGGTGCCCTAGCCTGAAGGCTAGGGGAGCCCTAG
Organism: Tenrec ecaudatus; assembly: GCF_050624435.1. Classification (NCBI taxonomy): domain Eukaryota; kingdom Metazoa; phylum Chordata; class Mammalia; order Afrosoricida; family Tenrecidae; genus Tenrec; species Tenrec ecaudatus. The sequence goes on along the minus strand of NW_027458320.1, from coordinate 27,181 downwards.
CCTGAAGGCTAGGGGAGCCTAAAGCCTAGGGGTGCCCTCGACTGAAGGCTAGGGGAGCCTAAACAAAGGGGTGCCCTAGCCAAAAGGCTAGGGGAGCCCTAGCCTGAAGGCTAGGGGAGCCCTAGCCTGAAGACTAGGGGAGCCTAAAGCCTAGGGGTGCCCTAGCCTGAAGGCTAGGGGAGCCCTAGCCTTAGCCTAGGGGAGCCTAAAGCCTAGGGGTGCGCTAGCCTGAAGGCTAGGGGAGCCCTAGCCTGAAGGTTAGGGGAGCCTAAACCCTAGGGGTACCCTAGCCTGAAGGCTAGGGGAGCCCTAGCCTTAGCCTAGGGGAGCCTAAAGCCTAGGGGTGCCCTAGCCTGAAGGCTAGGGTAGCCTAAAGCCTAGGGGTGCCCTAGCCTGAAGGCTAGGGGAGCCCTAGCCTTCAGCCTAGGGGAGCCTAAAGCCTAGGGGTGCCCTAGCCTAAAGGCTAGGGGAGCCTAAAGCCTAGGGGTGCCCTAGCCTGAAGGCTAGGAGAGCCCTAGCCTTAGCCTAGGGGAGCCTAAAGCCTAGGGTGCCCTAGCCTGAAGGCTAGGGGAGCCTAAAGCCTAGGGGTGCCCTAGCCTGAAGGCTAGGGGAGCCCTAGCCTTAGCCTAGGGGAGCCTAAAGCCTAGGGTGCCCTAGCCTGAAGGCTAGGGGAGCCCTAGCCTTAGCCTAGGGGAGCCTTAGCCTAAAGCCTAGGGGTGCCCTCGCCTGAAGGCTAGGGGAGCCCTAGCCTTAGCCTAGGGGAGCCTAAAGCCTAGGGGTGCCCTAGCCTGAAGGCTTGGGGACCCTAGCCTTAGCCTAGGGGAGTCCTAGCCTAAAGCCTAGGGGTGCCCTAGCCTGAAGGCTAGGGGAGCCCTAGCCTTAGCCTAGGGGAGCCTAAAGCCTAGGGGTGCCCTAGCCTGAAGGCTAGGGGAGCCCTAGCCTTAGCCTAGGGGTGCCCTAGCCTGAAGGCTAGGGGAGCCCTAGCCTTAGCCTAGGGGAGCCCTAGCCTAAAGCCTAGGGGTGCCCTAGCCTGAAGGCTAGGGGAGCCCTAGCATTAGCCTAGGGGAGCCTAAAGCCTAGGGTTACCCTAGCCTGAAGGCTAGGGGGGCCCTAGCCTTAGCCTAGGGGTGCCCTAGCCTAAAGCCTAGGGGTGCCCTAGCCTGAAGGCTAGGGGAGCCCTAGCCTTAGCCTAGGGGAGCCTAAAGCCTAGGGGTGCCCTAGCCTGAAGGCTAGGGGAGCCCTAGCCTTAGCCTAGGGGAGCCCTAGCCTAAAGCCTAGGGGTGCCCTAGCCTGAAGGCTAGGGGAGCCCTAGCCTTAGCCTAGGGGAGCCTAAAGCCTAGGGGTGCCCTAGCCTGAAGGCTAGGGGAGCCCTAGCCTTAACCTAGGGGAGCCCTAGCCTAAAGCCTAGGAGTGCCCTAGCCTGAAGGCTAGGGGAGCCCTAGCCTTAACCTAGGGGAGCCTAAAGCCTTGGGGTGCCCTAGCCTGAAGTCTCGGGGAGACCTAGCCTTAGCCTAGGGGAGCCCTAGCCTAAAGCCGAGGGGTGCCCTAGCCTGAAGGCTAGGGCAGCCCTAGCCTTAGCCTAGGGGAGCCTAAAGCCTAGGGGTGCCCTAGCCTGAAGGCTAGGGTAGCCCTAGCCTTAGCCTAGGGGAGCCCTAGCCTAAAGCCTAGGGGTTCCCTAGCATGAAGGCTAGGGAAGCCCTAGCCTTAGCCTAGGGGAGCCTAAAGCCTAGGGGTGCCCTAGCCTGAAGGCTAGGTGAGCCCTACCCTTAGCCTAGGGGAGCCCTAGCCTAAAGCCTAGAGGTGCCCTAACCTGAAGGCTAGGGGAGCCCTAGCCTTAGCATGGGGTGCCTAAAGCCTAGGGGTACCCTAGCCTGAAGGCTAGGGGAGCCCTAGCCTTAGCCTAGGGGTGCCTAAAGCCTAGGGGTGCCCTAGCCTGAAGGCTAGGGGAGCCCTAGCCTTAGTCTAGGGGAGCCCTAGCCTAAAGCCTAGAGGTGCCCTAGCCTGAAGGCTAGGGGAGCCCTAGCCTTAGCCTAGGGGAGCCTAAAGCCTAGGGGTGCCCTAGCCTGAAGGCTAGGGGAGCCCTAGCCTTAGCCTAGGGGAGCCTAAAGCCTAGGAGTGCCCTAGCCTGAAGGCTAGGGGAGCCATAGCCATAGCCTAGGGGAGCCCTAGCCTAAAGCCTAGGGGTGCCCTAGCCTGAAGGCTGGGGGAGCCCTAGCCTTAGCCTAGGGGAGCCCTAGCCTAAAGCCTAGGGATGCCCAGCCTGAAGGCTAGGGGAGCCCTAGCCTTAGCCTAGGGGAGCCTAAAGCCTAGGGGTGCCCTAGCCTGAAGGCTAGGGGAGCCATAGCCTTAGCCTAGGGGAACCTAAAGCCTAGGGGTGCCCTAACCTGAAGGCTAGGGGAGCCCTAGCCTTAGCCTAGGGGAGCCTAAAGCCTAGGGGTGCCCTAGCATTAAGGCTAGGGGAGCCCTAGCCTGAAGGATAGGGGAGCCTAAAGCCTAGGGGTGCCCTAGCCTGAAGGCTAGCGGAGCACTAGCCTGAAGGCTAGGGGAGCCCTAGCCTTAGCCTAGGGGAGCCTAAAGCCTAGGGGTCCACTAGCTTGAAGGCTAGGGGAGCCCTAGCCTGAAGGCTAGGGGAGCCTAAAGCCTAGGGGTGCCCTAGCCTGAAGGCTAGGGGAGCCCTAGCCTTAGCCTAGGGGAGCATAAAGCCTAGGGGAACCCTAGCCTGAAGTCTGGCGGAGCCTAAAGCCTAGGGGTGCCCTAGCCTGAAGGCTAGGGGAGCCCTAGCCTTAGCCTAGGGGAGCCTAAAGCCTAGGGGTGCACAAGCCTGAAGGCTAGGGGAGCCCTAGCCTTAAGGCTAGGGGAGCCTAAAGCCTAGGGGTGCCCTAGCGTGAAGGCTAGGGGAGGCCTAGCCTTAGCCTAGGGGAGCCTAAAGCCTAGGGGTGCCCTCGACTGAAGGCTAGGGGAGCCTAGACCTAGGGGTGCCCTAGCCTGAAGGCTAGGGGAGCCCTAGCCTGAAGACTAGGGGAGCCTAAAGCCTAGGGTTGCCCTAGCCTGAAGGCTAGGTGAGCCCTAGCATTAGCCTAGGGGAGCCTAAAGCCTAGGGGTGCCCTAGCCTGAAGGCTAGGGGAGCCCTAGCCTTAGCCTAGGGGAGCCTAAAGCCTAGGGGTGCCCTAGCCTGAAAGCTAGGGGAGCCTAAAGCCTAGGGGTGCCCTAGCCTGAAGGCTAGGAGAGCCCTAGCCTTAGCCTAGGGGAGCCTAAAGCCTAGGGTGCCCTAGCCTGAAGGCTAGGGGTGCCTAAAGCCTAGGGGTGCCCTAGCCTGAAGGCTAGGGGAGCCCTAGCCTTAGCCTAGGGGAGCCTTAGCCTAAAGCCTAGGGGTGCCCTTGCCTGAAGGCTAGGGGAGCCCTAGCCTTAGCCTAGGGGAGCCTAAAGCCTAGGGGTGCCCTAGCCTGAAGGCTAGGGGACCCTAGCCTTAGCCTAGGGGAGACTAAAGCCTAGGGGTGCCCTAGCCTGAAGGCTAGGGGAGCCCTAGCCTTAGCCTAGGGGTGCCCTAGCCTGAAGGCTAGGGGAGCCCTAGCCTTAGCCTAGGGGAGCCCTAGCCTAAAGCCTAGGGGTGCCCTAGCCTGAAGGCTAGGGGAGCCCTAGCCTTAGCCTAGGGGAGCCTAAAGCCTAGGGGTACCCTAGCCTGAAGGCTAGGGGGGCCCTAGCCTTAGCCTAGGGGAGCCTAAAGCCTAGGGGTGCCCTAGCCTGAAAGCTAGGGGACCCTAAAGCCTAGGGGTGCCCTAGCCTGAAGGCTAGGAGAGCCCTAGCCTTAGCCTAGGGGAGCCTAAAGCCTAGGGGTGCCCTAGCCTGAAGGCTAGGGGAGCCCTAGCCTGAAGGCTAGGGGAGCCTAAAGCCTAGGGGTGTCCTAGCCTGAAGTCTAGGGGAGCCCTAGCCTTATCCTAGGGGAGCTAAAGCCTAGGGGTGCCCTAGCCTGAAGGCTAGGGGAGCCCTAGCCGGAAGGTTAGCGGAGCCTAAAGCCTAGGGGTGCCCTAGCCTGAAGGCTAGGGGAGCCCTAGCCTTAGCCTAGGGGAGCCTAAAGCCTAGGGGTGCTCTAGCCTGAAGGCGAGGGTAGCCTAAAGCCTAGGGGTGCCCTAGCCTGAAGGCTAGGGGAGCCCTAGCCTTACCCTAGGGGAGCCTAAAGCCTAGGGGTGCCCTAGCCTGAAGGCTAGGGAAGCCCTAGCCTGAAGCCTAGGGGAGCCTAAAGCCTAGGGGTGCCCTAGCCTGAAGGCTAGGGGAGCCCTAGCCTTAGCCTAGGGGAGCCTAAAGCCTAGGGTTGCCCTAGCCTGAAAGCTAGGGGAGTCTAAGCCTGAAGGCTAGGGGAGTCTAAAGCCTAAGGGTGCCCTAGCCTGAAGGCTAGGGGAGCCCTAGCCTTAGCCTAGGGGAGCCTAAAGCCTAGGGGTGCCCTAGCCTGAAGGCTAGGGGAGCCCTAGCCTGAAGGCTAGGGGAGCCTAAAGCCTAGGGTTGCCCTAGCCTGAAGGCGAGGGGAGCCCTAGTCTTAGCCTAGGGGAGCCTAAAGCCTAGGAGTGCCCTAGCCTGAAGGCTAGGGGAGCCCTACCTGAAGGCTAGGGGAGCCTAAAGCCTAGTGGTGCCCTAGCCTGAAGGCTAGGGGAGCCCGAGCCTGAAGGCTAGGGGAGGCTAAAGCCTAGGGGTGCCCTAGCCTGAAGGCTAGGGGAGCCCTAGCCTGAAGGTTAGGGGAGCCTAAAGCCTAGGGGTGCCCTAGCCTGAAGGCTAGGGTAGCCCTATCCTTAAGGCTAGGGAAGCCTAAAGCCTAGGGGTGCCCTAGCCTGAAGGCTAGGGGAGCCCTAGCCTGAATGCTAGGGGAGCCTAAAGCCTAGGTGTGCCCTAGCCTGAAGGCTAGGCGAGCCCTAGCCTGAAGGCTAGGGGAGCCCTAGCCTGAAGGCTAGGGGAGCCTAAAGCCTAGGGGTGCCCTAGCCTGAAGGCTAGGGGAGCCTAAAACCTAGGTGTGCCCTAGCCTGAAGGCTAGGGGGCCTAAAGCCTAGGGGTGCCCTAGACTGAAAACTAGGGGAGCCGAAAGCCTAGGGGTGCCCTAGCCTGAAGGCTAGGGGAGCCCTAGCCTGAAGGCTAGGGGAGCCTAAAGCCTAGGGGTGCCCTAGCCTGAAGGCTAGGGGAGCCTAAAGCCTAGGGGTGCCCTAGCCTGAAGGCTGGAGCCCTAGCCTGAAGGCTAGGGTAGCCTAAAGCCTAGGGGTGCCCTAGCCTGAAGGCTAGGGTAGCCTAAAGCCTAGGGTTGCCCTAGCCTGAAGGCTAGGGGAGCCCTAGACTGAAGGCTACGGGAGCCTAAAACCTAGGGTTGCCCTAGCCTGAAGGCTAGTGGAGCCCTAGCCTGAAGGCTAGGGGAGCCTAAATCCTAGGGGTGCCCTAGCCTGAAGGCTAGGGGAGCCCTAGCCTGAAGGCTAGGGGAGCCCTAGCCTGAAGGCTAGGGGAGCCTAAATCCTAGGGGTGCCCTAGCCTGAAGGCTAGGGGAGCCTAAAGCCTAGGGGTGCCCTAGCCTGAAGTCTATGGGAGCCTAAAGCCTAGGGATGCCCTAGCCTGAAGGCTAGGGGAGCCTAAAGCCTAGGGGTGCCCTACCTGAAGGCTAGGGGAGCCTAAAGCCTAGGGGTGCCCTAGCCTGAAGGCTAGGGGAGCCCTACCTGAAGGCTAGGGGAGCCTAAAGCCTAGTGGTGCCCTAGCCTGAAGCTAGGGGAGCCCGAGCCTGAAGGCTAGGGGAGCCTAAAGCCTAGGGGTGCCCTAGCCTGAAGGCTAGGGGAGCCCTAGCCTGAAGGCTAGGGGAGCCTAAAGCCTAGTGGTGCCCTAGCCTGAAGGCTAGGGTAGCCCTAACCTGAAGGCTAGGGAAGCCTGAAGCCTAGGGGTGCCCTAGCCTGAAGGCTAGGGGAGCCCTAGCCTGAATGCTAGGGGAGCCTAAAGCCTAGGGGTGCCCTAGCCTGAAGCCTAGGGGAGCCTAAAACCTAGGTGTGCCCTAGCCTGAAGGCTAGGGGGCCTAAAGCCTAGGGGTGCCCTAGACTGAAAACTAGGGGAGCCGAAAGCCTAGGGGTGCCCTAGCCTGAAGGCTAGGGGAGCCCTAGCCTGAAGGCTAGGGGAGCCTAAAGCCTAGGGGTGCCCTAGCCTGAAGGCTAGGGGAGCCTAAAGCCTAGGGGTGCCCTAGCCTGAAGGCTGGAGCCCTAGCCTGAAGGCTAGGGTAGCCTAAAGCCTAGGGGTGCCCTAGCCTGAAGGCTAGGGTAGCCTAAAGCCTAGGGTTGCCCTAGCCTGAAGGCTAGGGGAGCCCTAGACTGAAGGCTACGGGAGCCTAAAACCTAGGGTTGCCCTAGCCTGAAGGCTAGTGGAGCCCTAGCCTGAAGGCTAGGGGAGCCTAAATCCTAGGGGTGCCCTAGCCTGAAGGCTAGGGGAGCCCTAGCCTGAAGGCTAGGGGAGCCCTAGCCTGAAGGCTAGGGGAGCCTAAATCCTAGGGGTGCCCTAGCCTGAAGGCTAGGGGAGCCTAAAGCCTAGGGGTGCCCTAGCCTGAAGTCTATGGGAGCCTAAAGCCTAGGGATGCCCTAGCCTGAAGGCTAGGGGAGCCTAAAGCCTAGGGGTGCCCTACCTGAAGGCTAGGGGAGCCTAAAGCCTAGGGGTGCCCTAGCCTGAAGGCTAGGGGAGCCCTACCTGAAGGCTAGGGGAGCCTAAAGCCTAGTGGTGCCCTAGCCTGAAGCTAGGGGAGCCCGAGCCTGAAGGCTAGGGGAGCCTAAAGCCTAGGGGTGCCCTAGCCTGAAGGCTAGGGGAGCCCTAGCCTGAAGGCTAGGGGAGCCTAAAGCCTAGTGGTGCCCTAGCCTGAAGGCTAGGGTAGCCCTAACCTGAAGGCTAGGGAAGCCTGAAGCCTAGGGGTGCCCTAGCCTGAAGGCTAGGGGAGCCCTAGCCTGAATGCTAGGGGAGCCTAAAGCCTAGGGGTGCCCTAGCCTGAAGCCTAGGGGAGCCCTAGCCTGAAGGCTAGGGGAGCCCTAGCCTGAAAGCTAGGGGAGCCTAAAGCCTAGGGCTGCCCTAGCCTGAAGGCTAGGGGAGCCTAAAGCCTAGGGGTGCCCTAGCCTGAAGGCTAGGGGAGCCTAAAGCCTAGGGGTGCCCTAGCCTGAAGGCTGGAGCCCTAGACTGAAGGCTAGGGTAGCCTAAAGCCTAGGGGTGCCCTAGCCTGAAGGCTAGGGGAGCCCTAGTCTGAAGGCTAGGGGAGCCTAAAGCCTAGGGGTGCCCTAGCCTGAAGGCTAGGGGAGCCCTAGACTGAAGGCTACGGGAGCCTAAAACCTAGGGTTGCCCTAGCCTGAAGGCTAGTGGAGCCCTAGCCTGAAGGCTAGGGGAGCCTAAAGCCTAGGGGTGCCCTAGCCTGAAGGCTAGGGGAGCCTAAATCCTAGGGGTGCCCTAGCCTGAAGGCTAGGGGAGCCTAAAGCCTAGGGGTGCCCTAGCCTGAAGGCTAGGGGAGCCTAAAGCCTAGGGGTGCCCTAGCCTGAAGGCTAGGGAGCCTAAAGCCTAGGGGTGCCCTAGCCTGAAGGCTAGGGTAGCCCTAGCCTGAAGGCTAGGGGAGCCTAAAGCCTAGGGGTGCCCTAGCCTGAAGGCTAGGGGAGCCCTAGCCTGAAGGGTAGGGGAGCCTAAAGCCTAGGGTTGCCCTAGCCTGAAGGCTAGGGGAGCCCTAGCCTGAAGGCTAGGGGAGCCTAAAGCCTAGGGGTGCCCTAGCCTGAAGGCTAGGGGAGCCTAAAGCCTAGGGGTGCCCTAGCCTGAAGGCTAGGGGAGCCCTAGCCTTAGCCTAGGGGAGCCTAAAGCCTAGGGGTGCCCTAGCCTGAAGGCTAGGGGAGCCTAAAGCCTAGGGGTGCCCTAGCCTGAAGGCTAGGAGAGCCCTAGCCTTAGCCTAGGGGAGCCTAAAGCCTAGGGTGCCCTAGCCTGAAGGCTAGGGGAGCCTAAAGCCTAGGGGTGCCCTAGCCTGAAGGCTAGGGGAGCCCTAGCCTTAGCCTAGGGGAGCCTAAAGCCTAGGGGTGCCCTAGTTGAAGGCTAGGGGAGCCTAAAGCCTAGGGGTGCCCTAGCCTGAAGGCTAAGGGAGCCCTAGCCTTAGCCTAGGGGAGCCTAAAGCCTAGGGGTGCCCTAGCCTGAAGCCTAGGGGAGCCCTAGCCTTATCCTAGGGGAGCTAAAGCCTAGGGGTGCCCTAGCCTGAAGGCTAGGGGAGCCCTAGCCTGAAGGCTAGCGGAGCCTAAAGCCTAGGGGTGCCCTAGCCTGAAGGCTAGGGGAGCCCTAGCCTTAGCCTAGGGGAGCCTAAAGCCTAGGGGTGCCCTAGCCTGAATGCTAGGGTATCCTAAAGCCTAGGGGTGCCCTAGCCTGAAGGCTAGGGGAGCCCTAGCCTTACCCTAGGGGAGCCTAAAGCCTAGGGGTGCCCTAGCCTGAAGGCTAGGGGAGCCTAAAGCCTAGGGGTGCCCTATCCTGAAGGCTAGTGGAGCCCTAGCCTTAGCCTAGGGGAGCCTAAAGCCTAGGGGTGCCCTAGCCTGAAGGCTAGGGGAGCCTAAAGCCTAAGGGTGCCCTAGCCTGAAGGCTAGGGAAGCCCTAGCCTTAGCCTAGGGGTGCCTAAAGCCTAGGGGTGCCCTAGCCTGAAGGCTAGGGGAGCCTAAAGCCTAGGGGTGCCCTAGCCTGAAGGCTAGGGGAGCCCTAGCCTTAGCCTAGGGGAGCCTAAAGCCTAGGGGTGCCCTAGCCTGAAGGCTAGGGGAGCCCTACCTGAAGGCTAGGGGAGCCTAAAGCCTAGTGGTGCCCTAGCTTGAAGGCTAGGGGAGCCCGAGCCTGAAGGCTAGGGGAGCCTAAAGCCTAGGGGTGCCCTAGCCTGAAGGCTAGGGGAGCCCTAGCCTGAAGGCTAGGGGAGCCTAAAGCCTAGGGGAGCCCTAGCCTGAAGGCTAGGGAAGCCTAAAGCCTAGGGGTGCCCTAGCCTGAAGGCTAGGGGAGCCCTAGCCTTAGCCTAGGGGAGCCCTAGCCTAAAGCCTAGGCGTGCCCTAGCCTGAAGTCTAGGGGAGCCCTAGCCTTAGCCTAGGGGAGCCTAAAGCCTAGGGGTGCCCTAGCCTGCAGGATAGGGGAGCCCTAGCCTTAGCCTAGGGGTGCCCTAGCCTAAAGCCTAGGGGTGCCCTAGCCTGAAGGCTAGGGGAGCCCTAGCCTTAGCCTAGGGGAGCCTAAAGCCTTGGGGTGCCCTAGCCTGAAGGCTAGGGGAGCCCTAGCCTTAGCCTAGGGGAGCCCTAGCCTAAAGCCGATGGGTTCCCTAGCCTGAAGGCTAGGGCAGCCCTAGCCTAAGCCTAGGGGAGCCTAAAGCCTAGGGGTGCCCTAGCCTGAAGGCTAGGGGAGCCCTAGCCTTAGCCTAGGGGAGCCCTAGCCTAAAGCCTAGGGGTGCCCTAGCCTGAAGGCTAGGGGAGCCCTAGCCTTAGCCTAGGGGAGCCTAAAGCCTAGGGGTGCCCTAGCCTGAAGGCTAGGGGAGCCCTAGCCTTAGCCTAGGGGAGCCCTAGCCTAAAGCCTAGGGGTTCCCTAGCCTGAAGGCTAGCGGAGCCCTAGTCTTAGCCTAGGGGAGCCTAAAGCCTAGGGGTGCCCTAGCCTGAAGGCTAGGGGTGCCCTAGCCTTAGCCTAGTGGAGCCCTAGCCTAAAGCCTAGGGGTGCCCGAGCCTGAAGGCTAGGGGAGCCCTAGCCTTAGCCTAGGGGAGCCTAAAGCCTAGGGGTGCCCTAGCCTGAAGGCTAGGTGAGCCCTAGCCTTAGCCTAGGGGAGCCCTAGCCTAAAGCCTAGGGGTGCCCTAGCCTGAAGGCTAGGGGAGCCCTAGCCTTAGCCTAGGGGTGCCTAAAGCCTAGGGATGCCCTAGCCTGAAGGCTAGGGGACCCCTAGCCTTAGCCTAGAGGAGCCTTAGCCTAAAGCCTAGGGGTGCCCTAGCCTGAAGGCTAGGGGAGCCCTAGCCTTAGCCTAGGGGAGCCTAAAGCCTAGGGGTGCCCTAGCCTGAAGGCTAGGGGAGCCCTAGCCTTAGCCTAGGGGAGCCCTAGCCTAAAGCCAAGGGGTTCCCTAGCCTGAAGGCTAGGGGAGCCCTAGCCTTAGCCTAGGGGAGCCCTAGCCTAAAGCCTAGGGGTGCCCTAGCCTGAAGGCAAGGGGAGCCCTAGCCTTAGCCTAGGGGAGCCCTAGCCTAAAGCCTAGGGGTGCCCTAGTCTGAAGGCTAGGGGAGCCCTAGCCTTAGCCTAGGGGAGCCTAAAGTCTAGGGGTGCCCTAGCCTGAAGGCTAGGGGAGCCCTAGGCTTAGCCTAGGGGAGCCTAAAGCCTAGGGGTGCCCTAGCCTGAAGGCTAGGGGAGCCCTAGCCTTAGCCTAGGGGAGCCTAAAGCCTAGGGGTGCCCTAGCCTGAAGACTAGGGGAGCCCTAGCTTTAGCCTAGGGGAGCCCTAGCCTAAAGCCTAGGGGTTCTCTAGCCTGAAGGCTAGGGGAGCCCTAGGCTTAGCCTAGGGGAGCCTAAAGCCTAGGGGTGCCCTAGCCTGAAGGCTAGGGGAGCCCTAGGCTTAGCCTAGGGGAGCCTAAAGCCTAGGGGTGCCCTAGCCTGAAGGCTAGGGGAGCCCTAGCCTTAGCCTAGGGGAGCCTAAAGCCTAGGGGTGCCCTAGCCTGAAGGCTAGGGGAGCCCTAGCCTTAGCCTAGGGGAGCCCTAGCCTAAAGCCTAGGGGTTCTCTAGCCTGAAGGCTAGGGGAGCCCTAGCCTTAGCCTAGGGGAGCCTAAAGCCTTGGGGTGCCCTAGCCTGAAGGCTAGGGGAGCCCTAGCCTTAGCCTAGGGGAGCCCTAGCCTAAAGCTGATGGGTTCCCTAGCCTGAAGGCTAGGGCAGCCCTAGCCTTAGCCTAGGGGAGCCTAAAGCCTAGGGGTGCCCTAGCCTGAAGGCTAGGGGAGCCCTAGCCTTAGCCTAGGGTAGCCCTAGCCTAAAGCCTAGGGGTGCTCTAGCCTGAAGGCTAGGGGAGCCCTAGCCTTAGCCTAGGGGAGCCTAAAGCCTAGGGGTGCCCTAGCCTGAAGGCTAGGGGATCCCTAGCCTTAGCCTAGGGGAGCCCTTGCCTAAAGCCTAGGGGTTCCCTAGCCTGAAGGATAGGTGAGCCCTAGCCTTAGCCTAGGGGAGCCTAAAGTCTAGGGGTGCCCTAGCCTGAAGGCTAGGGGAGCCCTAGCCTTAGCCTAGGGGAGCCCTAGCCTAAAGCCTAGGGGTGCCCTAGCCTGAAGGCTAGGGGAGCCCTAGCCTTAGCCTAGGGGTGCCTAAAGCCTAGGGGTGCCCTAGCCTGAAGGCTAGGCGAGCCCTAGCCTTAGCCTAGGGGAGCCCTAGCCTAAAGCCTAGGTGTGCCCTAGCCTGAAGGCTAGGGGAGCCCAAGCCTTAGCCTAGGGGAGCCTAAAGCCTAGGGGTGCCCTAGCCTGAAGGCTAGGGGAGCCCTAGGCTTAGACTAGGGGAGCCTAAAGCCTAGGGGTGCCCTAGCCTGAAGGCTAGGGGAGCCCTAGCCTTAGGCTAGGGGAGCCTAAAGCCTAGGGGTGCCCTAGCCTGAAGTCTAGGGGAGCCCGAGCCTTAGCCTAGGGGAGCCCTAGCCTAAAGCCTAGGGGTTCCCTAGCCTGAAGGCTAGGGTTGTCCTAGCCTTAGCCTAGGGGAGCCTGAAGCCTAGGGGTGCCCTAGCCTGAAGGCTAGGGGAGCCCTAGCCTTAGCCTAGGGGAGCCCTAGCCTAAAGCCAAGGGGTGCCCGAGCCTGAAGGCAAGGGGAGCCCTAGCCTTAGCCTAGGGGTGCCTAAAGCCTAGGGGTGCCCTAGCCTGAAGGCTAGGGGAGCCCTAGCCTTAGCCTAGGGGAGCCCCAGCCTAAAGCCTAGGGGTGCCCTAGCCTGAAGGCTAGGGGAGCCCTGGCCTTAGCCTAGGGGAGCCTAAAGCCTAGGGGTGCCCTAGCCTGAAGGCTAGGGGAGCCCTAGCCTTAGCCTAGGGGATCCTAAAGCCTAGGGGTGCCCTAGCCTGAAGGCTAGGGGAGCCCTAGCCTTAGCCTAGGGGAGCCCTATCCTAAAGCCTAGGGGTGCCCTAGCCTGAAGGCAAGGGGAGCCATAGCCTTAGCCTAGGGGTGCCTAAAGCCTAGGGGTGCCCTAGCCTGAAGGCTAGGGGAGCCCTAGCCTTAGCCTAGGGGAGCCCTAGCCTAAAGCCTAGGGGTGCCCTAGCCTGAAGGCTAGGGGAGACCTGGCCTTAGCCTAGGGGAGCCTAAAGCCTAGGGGTGCCCTAGCCTGAAGGCTAGGGGAGCCCTAGCCTTAGCCTAGGGGAGCCTAAAGCCTAGGGGTGCCCTAGCCTGAAGGCTAGGGGAGCCCTAGCCTTAGCCTAGGGGAGCCCTAGCCTAAAGCCTAGGGGTGCCCTAGCCTGAAGGCTAGGGGAGCCCTAGCCTTAGCCTAGGGAAGCCCTAGCATAAAGCCTAGGTGTGCCCTAGCCTGAAGGCTAGGGGAGCCCTAGCCTTAGCCTAGGGGAGCCTAAACTTAGGGGTGCCCTAGCCTGAAGGCTAGGGGAGCCCTAGCCTGAAGACTAGGGGAGCCTAAAACCTAGGGGTGCCCTAGCCTGAAGGATAGGTGAGCCCTAGCATTAGCCTAGGGGAGCCTAAAGCCTAGGGGTGCCCTAACCTGAAGGCTAGGGGAGCCTAAAGCCTAGGGGTGCCCTAGCCTGAAGGCTAGGGGAGCCCTAGCCTTAGCCTAGGGGAGCCTAAAGCCTAGGGGTGCCCTAGCCTGAAAGCTAGGGGAGCCTAAAGCCTAGGGGTGCCCTAGCCTGAACGCTAGGAGAGCCCTAGCCTTAGCCTAGGGGAGCCTAAAGCCTAGGGTGCCCTAGCCTGAAGGCTAGGGGAGCCCTATCCTGAAGGCTAGGGGAGCCTAAAGCCTAGGGGTGCCCTAGCCTGAAGGCTAGGGGAGCCCTAGCCTTAGCCTAGGGGAGCCTAAAGCCTAGGGGTGCCATAGCCTGAAGGCTAGGGGAACCTAAAGCCTAGGGGTGCCCTAGCCTGAAGGCTAGGGGAGCCCTAGCCTGAAGGCTAGGGGAGCCTAAAGCCTAGGGGTGTCCTAGCCTGAAGTCTAGGGGAGCCCTAGCCTTATCCTAGGGGAGCTAAAGCCTTGGGGTGCCCTAGCCTGAAGGCTAGGGGAGCCCTAGCCGGAAGGTTAGCGGAGCCTAAAGCCTAGGGGTGCCCTAGCCTGAAGGCTAGGGGAGCCCTAGCCTTAGCCTAGGGGAGCCTAAAGCCTAGGGGTGCCCTGGCCTGAAGGCGAGGGTAGCCTAAAGCCTAGGGCTGCCCTAGCCTGAAGGCTAGGGGAGCCCTAGCCTTACCCTAGGGGAGCCTAAAGCCTAGGGGTGCCCTAGCCTGAAGGCTAGGGGAGCCCTAGCCTGAAGCCTAGGGGAGCCTAAAGCCTAGGGGTGCCCTATCCTGAAGGCTAGTGGAGCGCTTCCCTTAGCCTAGGGGAGCCTAAAGCCTAGGGTTGCCCTAGCCTGAAGGCTAGGGGAGTCCTAGCCTGAAGGCTAGGGGAGCCTAAAGCCTAAGGGTGCCCTAGCCTGAAGGCTAGGGGAGCCCTAGCCTTAGCCTATGGGAGCCTAAAGCCTAGGGGTGCCCTAGCCTGAAGGCTAGGGGAGCCCTAGCCTGAAGGCTAGGGGAGCCTAAAGCCTAGGGTTGCCCTAGCCTGAAGGCGAGGGGAGCCCTAGCCTTAGCCTAGGGGAGCCTAAAGCCTAGGAGTGCCCTAGCCTGAAGGCTAGGGGAGCCCTACCTGAAGGCTAGGGGAGCCTAAAGCCTAGTGGTGCCCTAGCCTGAAGGCTAGGGGAGCCCGAGCCTGAAGGCTAGGGGAGCCTAAAGCCTAGGGGTGCCCTAGCCTGAAGGCTAGGGGAGCCCTAGCCGGAAGGTTAGCGGAGCCTAAAGCCTAGGGGTGCCCTAGCCTGAAGGCTAGGGGAGCCCTAGCCTTAGCCTAGGGGAGCCTAAAGCCTAGGGGTGCCCTGGCCTGAAGGCGAGGGTAGCCTAAAGCCTAGGGCTGCCCTAGCCTGAAGGCTAGGGGAGCCCTAGCCTTACCCTAGGGGAGCCTAAAGCCTAGGGGTGCCCTAGCCTGAAGGCTAGGGGAGCCCTAGCCTGAAGCCTAGGGGAGCCTAAAGCCTAGGGGTGCCCTATCCTGAAGGCTAGTGGAGCGCTTCCCTTAGCCTAGGGGAGCCTAAAGCCTAGGGTTGCCCTAGCCTGAAGGCTAGGGGAGTCCTAGCCTGAAGGCTAGGGGAGCCTAAAGCCTAAGGGTGCCCTAGCCTGAAGGCTAGGGGAGCCCTAGCCTTAGCCTATGGGAGCCTAAAGCCTAGGGGTGCCCTAGCCTGAAGGCTAGGGGAGCCCTAGCCTGAAGGCTAGGGGAGCCTAAAGCCTAGGGTTGCCCTAGCCTGAAGGCGAGGGGAGCCCTAGCCTTAGCCTAGGGGAGCCTAAAGCCTAGGAGTGCCCTAGCCTGAAGGCTAGGGGAGCCCTACCTGAAGGCTAGGGGAGCCTAAAGCCTAGTGGTGCCCTAGCCTGAAGGCTAGGGGAGCCCGAGCCTGAAGGCTAGGGGAGCCTAAAGCCTAGGGGTGCCCGAGCCTGAAGGCTAGGGGAGCCCTAGCCTGAAGGATAGGGGAGGCTAAAGCCTAGGGGTGCCCTAGCCTGAAGGCTAGGGTAGCCCTAGCCTGAAGGCTAGGGAAGACTAAAGCCTAGGGGTGCCCTAGCCTGAAGGCTAGGGGAGCCCTAGCCTGAATGCTAGGGGAGCCTAAAGCCTAGGGGTGCCCTAGCCTGAAGGCTAGGGGAGCCCTAGCCTGAAGACTAGGGGAGCCTAAAGCCTAGGGGTGCCCTAGCCTGAAGGCTAGGGGAGCCTAAAACCTAGGTGTGCCCTAGCCTGAAGGCTAGGGGAGCCTAAAGCCTAGGGGTGCCCTAGCCTGAAAACTAGGGGAGCCGAAAGCCTAGGGGTGCCCTAGCCTGAAGGCTAGGGGAGCCCTAGCCTGAAGGCTAGCGGAGCCTAAAGCCTCGGGGTGCCCTAGCCTGAAGGCTAGGAGAGCCTAAAGCCTAGGGGTGCCCTAGCCTGAAGGCTGGAGCCCTAGCCTGAAGGCTAGGGTAGCCTAAAGCCTAGGGTGCCCTAGCCTGAAGGCTAGGGGAGCCTAAAGCCTAGGGGTGCCCTAGCCTGAAGGCTAGGGGAGCCCTAGACTGAAGGCTACGGGAGCCTAAAACCTAGGGTTGCCCTAGCCTGAAGGCTAGTGGAGCCCTAGCCTGAAGGCTAGGGGAGCCTAAAGCCTAGGGGTGCCCTAGCCTGAAGGCTAGGGGAGCCCTAGCCTGAAGGCTAGGAGAGCCTAAATCCTAGGGGTGCCCTAGCCTGAAGTCTATGGGAGCCTAAAGCCTAGGGGTGCCCTAGCCTGAAGGCTAGGGGAGCCTAAAGCCTAGGGGTGCCCTAGCCTGAAGGCTAGGGGAGCCTAAAGCCTAGGGGTGCCCTACCCTGAAGGCTAGGGTAGCCCTAGCCTGAAGGCTAGGGGAGCCTAAAGCCTAGGGGTGCCCTAGCCTGAAGGCTAGGGGAGCCCTAGCCTGAAGGGTAGGGGAGCCTAAAGCCTAGGGTTGCCCTAGCCTGAAGGCTAGGGGAGCCCTAGCCTGAAGGCTAGGGGAGCCTAAAGCCTAGGGGTGCCCTAGCCTGAAGGCTAGGGGAGTCTAAAGCCTAGGGGTGCCCTAGCCTGAAGGCTAGGGGAGCCCTAGCCTTAGCCTAGGGGAGCCTAAAGCCTAGGGGTGCCCTAGCCTGAAGGCTAGGGGAGCCTAAAGCCTAGGGGTGCCCTAGCCTGAAGGCTAGGAGAGCACTAGCCTTAGCCTAGGGGAGCCTAAAGCGTAGGGTGCCCTAGCCTGAAGGCTAGGGGAGCCTAAAGCCTAGGGGTGCCCTAGCCTGAAGGCTAGGGGAGCCCTAGCCTTAGCCTAGGGGAGCCTAAAGCCTAGGGGTGCCCTAGTTGAAGGCTAGGGGAGCCTAAAGCCTAGGGGTGCCCTAGCCTGAAGGCTAAGGGAGCCCTAGCCTTAGCCTAGGGGAGCCTAAAGCCTAGGGGTGCCCTAGCCTGAATGCTAGGGTATCCTAAAGCCTAGGGGTGCCCTAGCCTGAAGGCTAGGGGAGCCCTAGCCTTACCCTAGGGGAGCCTAAAGCCTAGGGGTGCCCTAGCCTGAAGGCTAGGGGATCCCTAGCCTGAAGGCTAGGGGAGCCTAAAGCCTAGGGGTGCCCTATCCTGAAGGCTAGTGGAGCCCTAGCCTTAGCCTAGGGGAGCCTAATGCCTAGGGGTGCCCTAGCCTGAAGGCTAGGGGAGCCTAAAGCCTAAGGGTGCCCTAGCCTGAAGGCTAGGGAAGCCCTAGCCTTAGCCTAGGGGAGCCTAAAGCCTAGGGGTGCCCTAGCCTGAAGGCTAGGGGAGCCTAAAGCCTAGGGGTGCCCTAGCCTGAAGGCTAGGGGAGCCCTAGCCTTAGCCTAGGGGAGCCTAAAGCCTAGGGGTGCCCTAGCCTGAAGGCTAGGGGAGCCCTACCTGAAGGCTAGGGGAGCCTAAAGCCTAGTGGTGCCCTAGCTTGAAGGCTAGGGGAGCCCGAGCCTGAAGGCTAGGGGAGCCTAAAGCCTAGGGGTGCCCTAGCCTGAAGGCTAGGGGAGCCCTAGCCTGAAGGCTAGGGGAGCCTAAAGCCTAGGGGTGCCCTAGCCTGAAGGCTAGGGGAGCCCTAGCCTGAAGGCTAGGGAAGCCTAAAGCCTAGGGGTGCCCTAGCCTGAAGGCTAGGGGAGCCCTAGCCTTAGCCTAGGGGAGCCCTAGCCTAAAGCCTAGGCGTGCCCTAGCCTGAAGTCTAGGGGAGCCCTAGCCTTAGCCTAGGGGAGCCTAAAGCCTAGGGGTGCCCTAGCCTGCAGGATAGGGGAGCCCTAGCCTTAGCCTAGGGGTGCTCTAGCCTAAAGCCTAGGGGTGCCCTAGCCTGAAGGCTAGGGGAGCCCTAGCCTTAGCCTAGGGGAGCCTAAAGCCTTGGGGTGCCCTAGCCTGAAGGCTAGGGGAGCCCTAGCCTTAGCCTAGGGGAGCCCTAGCCTAAAGCCGATGGGTTCCCTAGCCTGAAGGCTAGGGCAGCCCTAGCCTTAGCCTAGGGGAGCCTAAAGCCTAGGGGTGCCCTAGCCTGAAGGCTAGGGGAGCCCTAGCCTTAGCCTAGGGGAGCCCTAGCCTAAAGCCTAGGGGTGCCCTAGCCTGAAGGCTAGGGGAGCCCTAGCCTTAGCCTAGGGGAGCCTAAAGCCTAGGGGTGCCCTAGCCTGAAGGCTA
Source organism: Tenrec ecaudatus (assembly GCF_050624435.1). NCBI lineage: Eukaryota > Metazoa > Chordata > Mammalia > Afrosoricida > Tenrecidae > Tenrec > Tenrec ecaudatus. Next base: position 9,889 of record NW_027458320.1, on the reverse strand, counting down.
GGGGAGCCCTAGCCTTAGCCTAGGGGAGCCCTAGCCTAAAGCCTAGGGGTTCCCTAGCCTGAAGGCTAGCGGAGCCCTAGCCTTAGCCTAGGGGAGCCTAAAGCCTAGGGGTGCCCTAGCCTGAAGGCTAGGGGTGCCCTAGCCTTAGCCTAGTGGAGCCCTAGCCTAAAGCCTAGGGGTGCCCGAGCCTGAAGGCTAGGGGAGCCCTAGCCTTAGCCTAGGGGAGCCTAAAGCCTAGGGGTGCCCTAGCCTGAAGGCTAGGTGAGCCCTAGCCTTAGCCTAGGGGAGCCCTAGCCTAAAGCCTAGGGGTGCCCTAGCCTGAAGGCTAGGGGAGCCCTAGCCTTAGCCTAGGGGTGCCTAAAGCCTAGGGATGCCCTAGCCTGAAGGCTAGGGGACCCCTAGCCTTAGCCTAGAGGAGCCTTAGCCTAAAGCCTAGGGGTGCCCTAGCCTGAAGGCTAGGGGAGCCCTAGCCTTAGCCTAGGGGAGCCTAAAGCCTAGGGGTGCCCTAGCCTGAAGGCTAGGGGAGCCCTAGCCTTAGCCAAGGGGAGCCTAAAGCCTAGGGGTGCCCTAGCCTGAAGGCTAGGGGAGCCCTAGCCTTAGCCTAGGGGAGCCCTAGCCTAAAGCCTAGGGGTGCCCTAGCCTGAAGGCAAGGGGAGCCCTAGCCTTAGCCTAGGGGAGCCCTAGCCTAAAGCCTAGGGGTGCCCTAGTCTGAAGGCTAGGGGAGCCCTAGCCTTAGCCTAGGGGAGCCTAAAGTCTAGGGGTGCCCTAGCCTGAAGGCTAGGGGAGCCCTAGGCTTAGCCTAGGGGAGCCTAAAGCCTAGGGGTGCCCTAGCCTGAAGGCTAGGGGAGCCCTAGCCTTAGCCTAGGGGAGCCTAAAGCCTTGGGGTGCCCTAGCCTGAAGGCTAGGGGAGCCCTAGCCTTAGCCTAGGGGAGCCCTAGCCTAAAGCCTAGGGGTTCTCTAGCCTGAAGGCTAGGGGAGCCCTAGGCTTAGCCTAGGGGAGCCTAAAGCCTAGGGGTGCCCTAGCCTGAAGGCTAGGGGAGCCCTAGGCTTAGCCTAGGGGAGCCTAAAGCCTAGGGGTGCCCTAGCCTGAAGGCTAGGGGAGCCCTAGGCTTAGCCTAGGGGAGCCTAAAGCCTAGGGGTGCCCTAGCCTGAAGGCTAGGGGAGCCCTAGCCTTAGCCTAGGGGAGCCCTAGCCTAAAGCCTAGGGGTTCTCTAGCCTGAAGGCTAGGGGAGCCCTAGCCTTAGCCTAGGGGAGCCTAAAGCCTTGGGGTGCCCTAGCCTGAAGGCTAGGGGAGCCCTAGCCTTAGCCTAGGGGAGCCCTAGCCTAAAGCCGATGGGTTCCCTAGCCTGAAGGCTAGGGCAGCCCTAGCCTTAGCCTAGGGGAGCCTAAAGCCTAGGGGTGCCCTAGCCTGAAGGCTAGGGGAGCCCTAGCCTTAGCCTAGGGTAGCCCTAGCCTAAAGCCTAGGGGTGCTCTAGCCTGAAGGCTAGGGGAGCCCTAGCCTTAGCCTAGGGGAGCCTAAAGCCTAGGGGTGCCCTAGCCTGAAGGCTAGGGGATACCTAGCCTTAGCCTAGGGGAGCCCTTGCCTAAAGCCTAGGGGTTCCCTAGCCTGAAGGATAGGTGAGCCCTATCCTTAGCCTAGGGGAGCCTAAAGTCTAGGGGTGCCCTAGCCTGAAGGCTAGGGGAGCCCTAGCCTTAGCCTAGGGGAGCCCTAGCCTAAAGCCTAGGGGTGCCCTAGCCTGAAGGATAGGGGAGCCCTAGCCTTAGCCTAGGGGTGCCTAAAGCCTAGGGGTGCCCTAGCCTGAAGGCTAGGGGAGCCATAGCCTTAGCCTAGGGGAGCCCTAGCCTAAAGCCTAGGGGTGCCCTAGCCAGAAGGCTAGGGGAGCCCAAGCCTTAGCCTAGGGGAGCCTAAAGCCTAGGGGTGCCCTAGCCTGAAGGCTAGGGGAGCCCTAGGCTTAGACTAGGGGAGCCTAAAGCCTAGGGGTGCCCTAGCCTGAAGGCTAGGGGAGCCCTAGCCTTAGGCTAGGGGAGCCTAAAGCCTAGGGGTGCCCTAGCCTGAAGTCTAGGGGAGCCCCAGCCTTAGCCTAGGGGAGCCCTAGCCTAAAGCCTAGGGGTTCCCTAGCCTGAAGGCTAGGGGTGTCCTAGCCTTAGCCTAGGGGAGCCTAAAGCCTAGGGGTGCCCTAGCCTGAAGGCTAGGGGAGCCCTAGCCTTAGCCTAGGGGAGCCCTAGCCTAAAGCCAAGGGGTGCCCGAGCCTGAAGGCAAGGGGAGCCCTAGCCTTAGCCTAGGGGTGCCTAAAGCCTAGGGGTGCCCTAGCCTGAAGGCTAGGGGAGCCCTAGCCTTAGCCTAGGGGAGCCCTAGCCTAAAGCCTAGGGGTGCCCTAGCCTGAAGGCTAGGGGAGCCCTGGCCTTAGCCTAGGGGAGCCTAAAGCCTAGGGGTGCCCTAGCCTGAAGGCTAGGGGAGCCCTAGCCTTAGCCTAGGGGAGCCTAAAGCCTAGGGGTGCCCTAGCCTGAAGGCTAGGGGAGCCCTAGCCTTAGCCTAGGGGAGCCCTAGCCTAAAGCCTAGGGGTGCCCTAGCCTGAAGGCTAGGGGAGCCCTAGCCTTAGCCTAGGGAAGCCCTAGCATAAAGCCTAGGGGTTCCCTAGCCTGAAGGCTAGGGGTGCCCTAGCCTTAGCCTAGGGGAGCCTAAAGCCTAGGGGTGCCCTAGCCTGAAGGCTAGGGGAGCCCTAGCCTTAGCCTAGGGGAGCCCTATCCTAAAGCCTAGGGGTGCCCTAGCCTGAAGGCAAGGGGAGCCATAGCCTTAGCCTAGGGGTGCCTAAAGCCTAGGGGTGCCCTAGCCTGAAGGCTAGGGGAGCCCTAGCCTTAGCCTAGGGGAGCCCTAGCCTAAAGCCTAGGGGTGCCCTAGCCTGAAGGCTAGGGGAGACCTGGCCTTAGCCTAGGGGAGCCTAAAGCCTAGGGGTGCCCTAGCCTGAAGGCTAGGGGAGCCCTAGCCTTAGCCTAGGGGAGCCTAAAGCCTAGGGGTGCCCTAGCCTGAAGGCTAGGGGAGCCCTAGCCTTAGCCTAGGGGAGCCCTAGCCTAAAGCCTAGGGGTGCCCTAGCCTGAAGGCTAGGGGAGCCCTAGCCTTAGCCTAGGGAAGCCCTAGCATAAAGCCTAGGTGTGCCCTAGCCTGAAGGCTAGGGGAGCCCTAGCCTTAGCCTAGGGGAGCCTAAACTTAGGGGTGCCCTAGCCTGAAGGCTAGGGGAGCCCTAGCCTGAAGACTAGGGGAGCCTAAAACCTAGGGGTGCCCTAGCCTGAAGGCTAGGTGAGCCCTAGCATTAGCCTCGGGGAGCCTAAAGCCTAGGGGTGCCCTAACCTGAAGGCTAGGGGAGCCTAAAGCCTAGGGGTGCCCTAGCCTGAAGGCTAGGGGAGCCTAAAGCCTAGGGGTGCCCTAGCCTGAAGGCTAGGGGAGCCCTAGCCTTAGCCTAGGGGAGCCTAAAGCCTTGGGGTGCCCTAGCCTGAAAGCTAGGGGAGCCTAAAGCCTAGGGGTGCCCTAGCCTGAACGCTAGGAGAGCCCTAGCCTTAGCCTAGGGGAGCCTAAAGCCTAGGGTGCCCTAGCCTGAAGGCTAGGGGAGCCTAAAGCCTAGGGGTGCCCTAGCCTGAAGGCTAGGGGAGCCCTAGCCTTAGCCTAGGGGAGCCTAAAGCCTAGGGGTGCCCTAGCCTGAAGGCTAGGGGAACCTAAAGCCTAGGGGTGCCCTAGCCTGAAGGCTAGGGGAGCCCTAGCCTGAAGGCTAGGGGAGCCTAAAGCCTAGGGGTGTCCTAGCCTGAAGTCTAGGGGAGCCCTAGCCTTATCCTAGGGGAGCTAAAGCCTAGGGGTGCCCTAGCCTGAAGGCTAGGGGAGCCCTAGCCTTAGCCTAGGGGAGCCTAAAGCCTAGGGGTGCCCTGGCCTGAAGGCGAGGGTAGCCTAAAGCCTAGGGCTGCCCTAGCCTGAAGGCTAGGGGAGCCCTAGCCTTACCCTAGGGGAGCCTAAAGCCTAGGGGTGCCCTAGCCTGAAGGCTAGGGGAGCCCTAGCCTGAAGCCTAGGGGAGCCTAAAGCCTAGGGGTGCCCTATCCTGAAGGCTAGTGGAGCCCTACCCTTAGCCTAGGGGAGCCTAAAGCCTAGGGTTGCCCTAGCCTGAAGGCTAGGGGAGTCCTAGCCTGAAGGCTAGGGGAGCCTAAAGCCTAAGGGTGCCCTAGCCTGAAGGCTAGGGGAGCCCTAGCCTTAGCCTATGGGAGCCTAAAGCCTAGGGGTGCCCTAGCCTGAAGGCTAGGGGAGCCCTAGCCTGAAGGCTAGGGGAGCCTAAAGCCTAGGGTTGCCCTAGCCTGAAGGCGAGGGGAGCCCTAGCCTTAGCCTAGGGGAGCCTAAAGCCTAGGAGTGCCCTAGCCTGAAGGCTAGGGGAGCCCTAGCCTGAAGGATAGGGGAGCCTAAAGCCTAGGGGTTCCCTAGCCTGAAGGCTAGGGTAGCCCTAGCCTGAAGGCTAGGGAAGCCTAAAGCCTAGGGGTGCCCTAGCCTGAAGGCTAGGGGAGCCCTAGCCTGAATGCTAGGGGAGCCTAAAGCCTAGGGGTGCCCTAGCCTGAAGGCTAGGGGAGCCCTAGCCTGAAGACGAGGGGAGCCTAAAGCCTAGGGGTGCCCTAGCCTGAAGGCTAGGGGAGCCTAAAACCTAGGTGTGCCCTAGCCTGAAGGCTAGGGGAGCCTAAAGCCTAGGGGTGCCCTAGCCTGAAAACTAGGGGAGCCGAAAGCCTAGGGGTGCCCTAGCCTGAAGGCTAGGGGAGCCCTAGCCTGAAGGCTAGCGGAGCCTAAAGCCTCGGGGTGCCCTAGCCTGAAGGCTAGGAGAGCCTAAAGCCTAGGGGTGCCCTAGCCTGAAGGCTGGAGCCCTAGCCTGAAGGCTAGGGTAGCCTAAAGCCTAGGGGTGCCCTAGCCTGAAGGCTAGGGGAGCCCTAGCCTGAAGGCTAGGGGAGCCTAAAGCCTAGGGGTGCCCTAGCCTGAAAGCTAGGGGAGCCCTAGACTGAAGGCTACGGGAGCCTAAAACCTAGGGTTGCCCTAGCCTGAAGGCTAGTGGAGCCCTAGCCTGAAGGCTAGGGGAGCCTAAAGCCTAGGGGTGCCCTAGCCTGAAGGCTAGGGGAGCCCTAGCCTGAAGGCTAGGAGAGCCTAAATCCTAGGGGTGCCCTAGCCTGAAGTCTATGGGAGCCTAAAACCTAGGGGTGCCCTAGCCTGAAGGCTAGGGGAGCCTAAAGCATAGGGGTGCCCTAGCCTGAAGGCTAGGGGAGCCTAAAGCCTAGGGGTGCCCTAGCCTGAAGGCTAGGGTAGCCCTAGCCTGAAGGCTAGGGGAGCCTAAAGCCTAGGGGTGCCCTAGCCTGAAGGCTAGGGGAGCCCTAGCCTGAAGGGTAGGGGAGCTTAAAGCCTAGGGTTGCCCTAGCCTGAAGGCTAGGGGAGCCCTAGCCTGAAGGCTAGGGGAGCCTAAAGCCTAGGGGTGCCCTAGCCTGAAGGCTAGGGGAGTCTAAAGCCTAGGGGTGCCCTAGCCTGAAGGCTAGGGGAGCCCTAGCCTTAACCTAGGGGAGCCTAAAGCCTAGGGGTACCCTAGCCTGAAGGCTAGGGGAGCCTAAAGCCTAGGGGTGCCCTAGCCTGAAGGCTAGGAGAGCCCTAGCCTTAGCCTAGGGGAGCCTAAAGCCTAGGGTGCCCTAGCCTGAAGGCTAGGGGAGCCTAAAGCCTAGGGGTGCCCTAGCCTGAAGGCTAGGGGAGCCCTAGCCTTAGCCTAGGGGAGCCTAAAGCCTAGGGGTGCCCTAGTTGAAGGCTAGGGGAGCCTAAAGCCTAGGGGTGCCCTAGCCTGAAGGCTAAGGGAGCCCTAGCCTTAGCCTAGGGGAGCCTAAAGCCTAGGGGTGCCCTAGCCTGAAGCCTAGGGGAGCCCTAGCCTTATCCTAGGGGAGCTAAAGCCTAGGGGTGCCCTAGCCTGAAGGCTAGGGGAGCCCTAGCCTGAAGGCTAGCGGAGCCTAAAGCCTAGGGGTGCCCTAGCCTGAACGCTAGGGGAGCCCTAGCCTTAGCCTAGGGGAGCCTAAAGCCTAGGGGTGCCCTAGCCTGAATGCTAGGGTATCCTAAAGCCTAGGGGTGCCCTAGCCTGAAGGCTAGGGGAGCCCTAGCCTGAAGGATAGGGGAGCCTAAAGCCTAGGGGTGCCCTAGCCTGAAGGCTAGGGTAGCCCTAGCCTGAAGGCTAGGGAAGCCTAAAGCCTAGGGGTGCCCAAGCCTGAAGGCTAGGGGAGCCCTAGCCTGAATGCTAGGGGAGCCTAAAGCCTAGGGGTGCCCTAGCCTGAAGGCTAGGGGAGCCCTAGCCTGAAGACTAGGGGAGCCTAAAGCCTAGGGGTGCCCTAGCCTGAAGGCTAGGGGAGCCTAAAACCTAGGTGTGCCCTAGCCTGAAGGCTAGGGGAGCCTAAAGCCTAGGGGTGCCCTAGCCTGAAAACTAGGGGAGCCGAAAGCCTAGGGGTGTCCTAGCCTGAAGGCTAGGGGAGCCCTAGCCTGAAGGCTAGGGGAGCCTAAAGCCTCGGGGTGCCCTAGCCTGAAGGCTAGGAGAGCCTAAAGCCTAGGGGTGCCCTAGCCTGAAGGCTGGAGCCCTAGCCTGAAGGCTAGGGTAGCCTAAAGCCTAGGGGTGCCCTAGCCTGAAGGCTAGGGGAGCCTAAAGCCTAGAGGTGCCCTAGCCTGAAGGCTAGGGGAGCCCTAGACTGAAGGCTACGGGAGCCTAAAACCTAGGGTTGCCCTAGCCTGAAGGCTAGTGGAGCCCTAGCCTGAAGGCTAGGGGAGCCTAAAGCCTACGGGTGCCCTAGCCTGAAGGCTAGGGGAGCCCTAGCCTGAAGGCTAGGGGAGCCTAAAGCCTAGGGGTGCCCTAGCCTGAAGGCTAGGGGAGCCTAAAACCTAGGGGTGCCCTAGCCTGAAGTCTATGGGAGCCTAAAGCCTAGGGGTGCCCTAGCCTTAAGGCTAGGGGAGCCTAAAGCCTAGGGGTGCCCTAGCCTGAAGGCTAGGGGAGCCTAAAGCCTAGGGGTGCCCTAGCCTGAAGGCTAGGGTAGCCCTAGCCTGAAGGCTAGGGGAGCATAAAGCCTAGGGGTGCCCTAGCCTGAAGGCTAGGGGAGCCCTAGCCTGAAGGGTAGGGGAGCCTAAAGCCTAGGGTTGCCCTAGCCTGAAGGCTAGGGGAGCCCTAGCCTCAAGGCTAGGGGAGCCTAAAGCCTAGGGGTGCCCTAGCCTGAAGGCTAGGGGAGCCTAAAGCCTAGGGGTGCCCTAGCCTGAAGGCTAGGGGAGCCCTAGCCTTAGCCTAGGGGAGCCTAAAGCCTAGGGGTGCCCTAGCCTGAAGGCTAGGGGAGCCTAAAGCCTAGGGGTGCCCTAGCCTGAAGGCTAGGAGAGCCCTAGCCTTAGCCTAGGGGAGCCTAAAGCGTAGGGTGCCCTAGCCTGAAGGCTAGGGGAGCCTAAAGCCTAGGGGTGCCCTAGCCTGAAGGCTAGGGGAGCCCTAGCCTTAGCCTAGGGGAGCCTAAAGCCTAGGGGTGCCCTAGTTGAAGGCTAGGGGAGCCTAAAGCCTAGGGGTGCCCTAGCCTGAAGGCTAAGGGAGCCCTAGCCTTAGCCTAGGGGAGCCTAAAGCCTAGGGGTGCCATAGCCTGAAGGCTAGGGGAGCCCTAGCCTTATCCTAGGGGAGCTAAAGCCTAGGGGTGCCCTAGCCTGAAGGCTAGGGGAGCCCTAGCCTGAAGGCTAGCGGAGCCTAAAGCCTAGGGGTGCCCTAGCCTGAAGGCTAGGGGAGCCCTAGCCTTAGCCTAGGGGAGCCTAAAGCCTAGGGGTGCCCTAGCCTGAATGCTAGGGTATCCTAAAGCCTAGGGGTGCCCTAGCCTGAAGGCTAGGGGAGCCCTAGCCTTACCCTAGGGGAGCCTAAAGCCTAGGGGTGCCCTAGCCTGAAGGCTAGGGGATCCCTAGCCTGAAGGCTAGGGGAGCCTAAAGCCTAGGGGTGCCCTATCCTGAAGGCTAGTGGAGCCCTAGCCTTAGCCTAGGGGAGCCTAAAGCCTAGGGGTGCCCTAGCCTAAAGGCTAGGGGAGCCCTAGCCTTAGCCTAGGGGAGCCTAAAGCCTAGGGGTGCCCTAGCCTGAAGGCTAGGGGAGCCTAAAGCCTAGGGGTGCCCTAGCCTGAAGGCTAGGGGAGCCCTAGCCTTAGCCTAGGGGAGCCTAAAGCCTAGGGGTGCCCTAGCCTGAAGGCTAGGGGAGCCCTACCTGAAGGCTAGGGGAGCCTAAAGCCTAGTGGTGCCCTAGCTTGAAGGCTAGGGGAGCCCGAGCCTGAAGGCTAGGGGAGCCTAAAGCCTAGGGGTGCCCTAGCCTGAAGGCTAGGGCAGCCCTAGCCTGAAGGCTAGGGGAGCATAAAGCCTAGGGGTTCCCTAGCCTGAAGGCTAGGGGAGCCTAAAGCCTAGGGGTGCCCTAGCCTGAAGGCTAGGGGAGCCCTAGCCTTAGCCTAGGGGAGCCCTAGCCTAAAGCCTAGGGGTGCCCTAGCCTGAAGGCTAGGGGAGCCCTAGCCTTAGCCTAGGGGAGCCTAAAGCCTAGGGGTGCCCTAGCCTGCAGGATAGGGGAGCCCTAGCCTTAGCCTAGGGGAGCCCTAGCCTAAAGCCTAGGGGTGCCCTAGCCTGAAGTCTAGGGGAGCCCTAGCCTTAGCCTAGGGGAGCCTAAAGCCTAGGGGTGCCCTAGCCTGAAGGCTAGGGGAGCCCTAGCCTTAGCCTAGGGGAGCCCTAGCCTAAAGCCCTAGGGGTTCCCTAGCCTGAAGGCTAGGGGAGCCCTAGCCTTAGCCTAGGGGAGCCTAAAGCCTAGGGGTGCCCTAGCCTGAAGGCTAGGGGTGCCCTAGCCTTAGCCTAGGGGAGCCCTAGCCTAAAGCCTAGGGGTGCCAGAGCCTGAAGGCTAGGGGAGCCCTAGCCTTAGCCTAGGGGATCCTAAAGCCTAGGGGTGCCCTAGCCTGAAGGCTAGGTGAGCCCTAGCCTTAGCCTAGGGGAGCCCTAGCCTAAAGCCTAGGGGTGCCCTAGCCTGAAGGCTTGGGGAGCCCTAGCCTTAGCCTAGGGGTGCCTAAAGCCTAGGGATGCCCTAGCCTGAAGGCTAGGGGAGCCCTAGCCTTAGCCTAGAGGAGCCTTAGCCTAAAGCCTAGGGGTGCCATAGCCTGAAGGCTAGGGGAGCCTAGCCTTAGCCTAGGGGAGCCTAAAGCCTAGGGGTGCCCTAGCCTGAAGGCTAGGGGAGCCCTAGCCTTAGCCAAGGGGAGCCTAAAGCCTAGGGGTGCCCTAGCCTGAAGGCTAGGGGAGCCCTAGCCTTAGCCTAGGGGAGCACTAGCCTAAAGCCTAGGGGTGCCCTAGCCTGAAGGCTAGGGGAGCCCTAGCCTTAGCCAAGGGGAGCCTAAAGCCTAGGGGTGCCCTAGCCTGAAGGCTAGGGGAGCCCTAGCCTTAGCCTAGGGGAGCCTAAAGCCTAGGGGTGCCCTAGCCTAAAGGCTAGGGGAGCCTAAAGCCTAGGGGTGCCCTAGCCTGAAGGCTAGGGGAGCCCTAGCCTTAGCGTAGGGGATCCTAAAGCCTAGGGGTGCCCTAGCCTGATGGCTAGGGGAGCCCTACCTGAAGGCTAAGGGAGCCTAAAGCCTAGTGGTGCCCTAGCTTGAAGGCTAGGGGAGCCCGAGCCTGAAGGCTAGGGGAGCCCGAGCCTGAAGGCTAGGGGAGCCTAAAGCCTAGGGGTGCCCTAGCCTGAAGGCTAGGGGAGCCCTAGCCTGAAGGCTAGGGGAGCCTAAAGCCTAGGGGTGCCCTAGCCTGAAGGCTAGGGGAGCCTAAAGCCTAGGGGTGACCTAGCCTGAAGGCTAGGGGAGCCCTAGCCTTAGCCTAGGGAGCCCTAGCCTAAAGCCTAGG
>NW_027458319.1:0-60975 GCF_050624435.1 Tenrec ecaudatus | reverse complement strand
CCTATATAATCCAAGTGCCCGCTAGGGAACCTACATAGTCCAAGTGCCCGCTAGGTAACCTACATAGTCCAAATGCCCACTAGTTAACCTACATAGTCCAAGTGCAATATAGGGAACCTACATAATCCAAGTGCCCGCTTGGGAACCTACATAGTCCAAGTGCTCGTTAGATAACCTACATAGTCCATGGGTCCGCTGGTTAACCTACATATTCCAAGTGCCCGCTAGTTAACCCACATAATCTAAGTGCCCGTTAGCTAACCTAGATAGTCCAAGGGCCCGCTAGTTGACCTACTTAGTCCAAGTGCCCGCTAGGTAACCTAGACAGTCCAAGTGCCCGCTAGTTAACCTACATAGTCCAAGTGCCCGATAGGGAACCTAGATAGTCCAAGGGTCCTTTAGTTAACTTACATAGTCCAAGTGCCCGTTAGTTAACCTAGATAGTCAAAGTGCCTGCTAGGTAACCTAGATATCCCAAGTGCCCACTAGGTAACCTACATAGCACAAGTTCCCGCTAGGTAACCTAAATTGTCCAAATGCCCGCTAGGGAATCTACATAGTCCAAGTGCCCGCTAGTTAACCTAGATAGTCCAAGTGCCTGCTAGTAAACTTACATATTCCATGGGCCCGCTAGTTAACCTACATAGTGCAACGGCCCGCTAGTTAACCTAGATCGCGCAAGTGTCCGCTAGTTAACCTACATAGTCCTAGTGCCCGCTAGGGATCCTTCATAATCCAAGTGCCCGCTAGGTAACCTAGATAGTCCAAGTGCCCGCTAGTAAACCTAGATAGTCCTAGTGCCCGTTAGTTAACCTAGATATTCCAAGTGCCCACTAGGGGACGTACATAGTCCAAGTGCCCGCTAGGTAACCTAGATAGTCCAAGTGCCCGCAGGGATCCTTCATAATCCAAGTGCCTGCTAGGCAACCTAGATAGTCCAAGTTCCCGCTAGGTAACCTAGATAGTCCAAGTGCCCGTTAACTAACCTAGATAGTCCATGTTCCCCCTAAGCAACCTACATAGTCCAAGTGCCCGTTAGTTAACCTAGAATTCCAAGAGCCCGCTATTTAACCTAGACTGTCCAAGTGCCCGCTAGGTTACCTGCATAGTCCAAGTGCCCGTTCGTTAACATAGATAGTCCAAGTGCCCGCTAGGGAACCTATATAGTCCAAGTGCTGTCTAGGTAACCTAGAAAGTCCAAGGGCCCGCTAGTTAACCTACATAGACCAAGGGCTCGCTTGTTAACTTTGATAGTCCAAGTGCCCCTTAGTTAACCTAGACCGTTCAAGTGCCCGCTAGTTAACCTAGATCGTCCAAGTACTGGCTAGTTAACCTACATAGTCAAGGGCCCACTAGTTAACCTAGATTGTCCAAGTGTCCTCTATTTAACCTACATAGTCCAAGTGCCTGCTAGGTAACCTACATAGTGTAAGTGTGTGCTAGGTAAACTACATAGTCCAAGTGCCTGCTAGGTAACCTAGACAATCCAAGGGCCTGCTAGTTAACCTACATAGTCCAAGTGCCCGCTAGGTAACCTACATAGTGCAAGTGTCCGCTAGTTAACCTACATAGTCCAAGCGCCCGCTCGTTAACCTAGATTGTCCAAGTGCACGCTAGTTAACCTACATAGTCCAAGGGCCCGCTAGTTAACCTAGACAGTCCAAGTGCCCGCAAGTTAACCCACATAGTCCAAGTGCCCGCTAGGTAACCTAGACAGTTCAAGTGACCACTAGGTTACTTACATAGTCCAAGTGCCTGTTCGTTAACCTACATAGTCCAAGTGCCCGCTATTTAACCTAGATCGTCCAAGTGCACGCTAGTTAACCTAGATAGTCCACGTGCCCGCTAGTTAACCTAGATAGACCAAGTGCCCGCTAGGGAACCTACCTCGTCTAAGTGCCCGCTAGGGAACCTATATAGTCCAAGTGCTATCTAGGTAACCTAGATAGTCCACGGGCCCGCTAGATAACCTACATCGTCCAAGGGCCCGCAAGTTAACCTAGATAGTCCAAGTGCCCGCTAGTTAACCTACATAATCCAAATGCCCGCTAGGTAACCTAGACAGTTCAAGTGACCACTAGGTTACTTACATAGTCCAAGTGCCTGTTCGTTAACATACATAGTCCAAGTGCCCGCTAGTTAACCTAGATCCTCCAAGTGCACGCTAGTTAACATACATAGTAAAGGGCCCGCTAGTTAACCTACATAGTCCAAGGGCCCGCTAGTTAACCTACATCGTCCAAGGGTCTGCAAGTTAACCTAGATAGTCCTAGTGCCCGTTAGTTAACCTACATAGTCCAAGTGCCTGCTAGGTAACCTAGACAGTTCAAGTGACCACTAGGTTACTTACATAGTCCAAGTGCCTGTTCGTTAACCTACATAGTCCAAGTGCCCGCTAGGTAACCTATATAGTCCAAATGCCCGCTAGGGACCCTAATAGTCCAAGTGCCCGCTAGTTATGCTAGATAGTCCAAGTGCTCGCTAGTTAACCTTGATAGTCCACGTGCCCGCTAGATAACCTAGATAGACCAAGTGCCTGCTAGGGAAACTACCTAGTCCAAGTGCCCGCTAGGGAACCTATATAGTCCAAGTGCTATCTAGGTAACCTAGATAGTCCAAGGGCCCGCTAGATAACCTACATCATCCAAGGGCCTGCAAGTTAACCTAGATAGTCCAAGTGCCTGCTAGTTAACCTACATAGTCCAAGTGCCGGCTAGGTAACCTAGACAGTTCAAGTGACCACTAGGTTACTTACATTGTCCAAGTGCCTGTTCGTTAACCTACATAGTCCAAGTGCCCGCTAGTTAACCTAGATCGTCCAAGTGCACGCTAGTTAGCCTACATAGTCCAAGGGCCCGCTAGTTAACCTACATAGTTCAAGGGCCCGCTAGTTAACCTACATCGTCCAAGGGTCTGCAAGTTAACCTAGATAGTCCGAGTGCCCGCTAGGTAACCTAGACAGTTCAAGCGACCACTAGGTTACTTACATAGTCCAAGTGCCTGTTCGTTAACATACATAGTCCAAGTGCCCGCTAGGTAACCTATATAGTCTAAATGCCCGCTAGGGACCCTAATAGTCCAAGTGCCCGCTGGTTATCCTAGATAATCCAAGTGCTCGCTAGTTAACCTAGATACTCCAAGTGTCCTCTAGTTAACCTAGATAGACCAAGTGCCCGCTAGGGAACCTACCTAGTCCAAGTGCCCGATAGGGAACTTACATAGTCCAAGGCCTGCTAGGGAACCTACATAGTCCAAGTGCCTGTTAGTTAACCTAGATAGTACAAGTGCCCGCTAGGTAACCTAGATCGTCCAAGTGCACGCTAGTTAACCTACATAGTCCAAGGGCCCGCTAGTTAACCTACATAGTCCAAGGGCCCGCTAGTTAACCTACATCATCCAAGGGTCTGCAAGTTAACCTAGATAGTCCAAGTGCCCGTTAGTTAACCTACATAGTCCAAGTGCCCGCTAGGTAACCTAGACAGTTCAAGTGACCACTAGGTTACTTACATAGTCCAAGTGCCTGTTCGTTAACCTACATAGACCAAGTGCCCGCTAGGTAACCTATGTAGTCCAAATGCCCGCTAGGGACCCTAATAGTCCAAGTGCCCGCTAGTTATCCTAGATAGTCCAAGTGCTCGCTAGTTAACCTTGATAGTCCACGTGCCCGCTAGTTAACCTAGATAGACCAAGTGCCCGCTAGGGAACCTACCTAATCCAAGTGCCCTCTAGGGAACCTATATAGTCCAAGTGCTATCTAGGTAACCTAGATAGTCCAAGGGCCCGCTAGATAACCTACATCGTCCAAGGGCCCGCAAGTTAACCTAGATTGTCCAAGTGCCAGCTAGTTAACCTACATAGTCCAAGTGCCCGCTAGGTAACCTAGACATTTCAAGTGACCACTAGGTTACTTACATAGTCCAAGTGCCTGTTCGTTAACCTACATAGTCCAAGTGCCCGCTAGTTAACCTAGATCGTCCAAGTGCACGCTAGTTAACCTACATAGTCCAAGGGCCCGCTAGTTAACCTACATAGTTCAAGGGCCCGCTAGTTAACGTACATCGTCCAAGGGCCTGCAAGTTAACCTAGATAGTCCGAGTGCCCGCTAGGTAACCTAGACAGTTCAAGCGACCGCTAGGTTACTTACATAGTCCAAGTGCCTGTTCGTTAACCTACATAGTCCAAGTGCCCGCTAGGTAACCTATATAGTCCAAATGCCCTCTAGGGACCCTAATAGTCCAAGTGCCCGCTAGTTATCCTAGATAATCCAAGTGCTCGCTAGTTAACCTAGATAGTCCAAGTGTCCGCTAGTTAGCCTAGATAGACCAAGTGCCCGCTAGGGAACCTACCTAGTCCAAGTGCCCGATAGGGAACTTACATAGTCCAAGGCCTGCTAGGGAACCTACATAGTCCAAGTGCCTGTTAGTTAACCTAGATAGTACAAGTGCCCGCTAGGTAACCTAGATCATCCAAGTGCACGCTAGTTAACCTACATAGTCCAAGGGCCCGCTAGTTAACCTACATAGTCCAAGGGCCCGCTAGTTAACCTACATCATCCAAGGGTCTGCAAGTTAACCTAGATAATCCAAGTGCCCGTTAGTTAACCTACATAGTCCAAGTGCCCGCTAGGTAACCTAGACAGTTCAAGTGACCACTAGGTTACTTACATAGTCCAAGTGCCTGTTCGTTAACCTACATAGACCAAGTGCCCGCTAGGTAACCTATGTAGTCCAAATGCCCGCTAGGGACCCTAATAGTCCAAGTGCCCGCTAGTTATCCTAGATAGTCCAAGTGCTCGCTAGTTAACCTTGATAGTCCACGTGCCCGCTAGTTAACCTAGATAGACCAAGTGCCCGCTAGGGAACCTACCTAATCCAAGTGCCCTCTAGGGAACCTATATAGTCCAAGTGCTATCTAGGTAACCTAGATAGTCCAAGGGCCCGCTAGATAACCTACATCGTCCAAGGACCTGCAAGTTAACCTAGATTGTCCAAGTGCCCGCTAGTTAACCTACATAGTCCAAGTGCCCGCTAGGTAACCTAGACAGTTCAAGTGACCACTAGGTTACTTACATAGTCCAAGTGCCTGTTCGTTAACCTACATAGTCCAAGTGCCCGCTAGTTAACCTAGATCGTCCAAGTGCACGCTAGTTAACCTACATAGTCCAAGGGCCCGCTAGTTAACCTACATAGTTCAAGGGCCCGCTAGTTAACGTACATCGTCCAAGGGCCTGCAAGTTAACCTAGATAGTCCGAGTGCCCGCTAGGTAACCTAGACAGTTCAAGCGACCACTAGGTTACTTACATAGTCCAAGTGCCTGTTCGTTAACCTACATAGTCCAAGTGCCCGCTAGGTAACCTATATAGTCCAAATGCCCGCTAGGGACCCTAATAGTCCAAGTGCCCGCTAGTTATCCTAGATAATCCAAGTGCTCGCTAGTTAACCTAGATAGTCCAAGTGTCCACTAGTTAGCCTAGATAGAACAAGTGCCCGCTAGGGAACCTACCTAGTCCAAGTGCCCGATAGGGAACTTACATAGTCCAAGGCCTGCTAGGGAACCTACATAGTCCAAGTGCCTGTTAGTTAACCTAGATAGTACAAGTGCCCGCTAGTTAACCTAGATAGTCCAAGTGCCTGCTAGTATACCTACATAATCCATGGGCCCGCTAGTTAACCTACATAGTGCAAGGGCCCGCTAGTTAACCTACATCGTCTAAGGGCCCGCTAGTTAACCTAGATAGTCCAAGTGCCCGCTAGTTAACCTACATAGTCTAAGTGCCCGCTAGGTAACCTAGACAGTTCAAGTGACCAATAGGTTACCTACATAGTCCAAGTGCCCGTTCGTTAACCTACATAGTCCAAGTACCCGCTAGGTACCCAATATAGTCCAAATGCCCGCTAGGGGCCCTAATAGTCCAAATGCCCCCTAGTTAACCTAGATAGTCCAAGTGCTCGCTAGTTAACCTAGATAATCCAAGTGCCCGCTAGTTAACCTAGATAGATAAAGTGCCCGCTAGGGAACCTATCTAGTCCAAGAACCGGCTAGGAAACGTACATAGTTCAAGTGCCCGCTAGGTAACATACATAGTCCAAGTGCCCGCTAGGTAACGTAGATATTCCAAGTGCCCGCTAGGGAAGTACATAGTGCAAGTGCCCTCTAGGAAACCTAGATAGTCCAAGGGCCCGCTAGGTAACTTACATTGTTCTAGTGCCCCCTAGTTAACCTACATTCTCCAAGTGCCCGATAGGGAACCTACATAGTCCAAGTGCCCGCTAGGTAACCTACATAGTCCAAATGCCCGCTAGTTAACCTACATAGTACAAGTGCCCGATAAGGAACCTACATAATCCAATTGCCCGCTAGGGAACCTACATACTCCAAGTGCCCGCTAGGTAACCTACATAGTCCAAATGCCGGCTAGTTAACCTACATAGTCCAAGTGCCCGATCGGGAGCCTATATAATCCAAGTGCCGGCTAGGGAACCTACATAGTCCAAGTGCCCGCTAGGTAACCTACATAGTCCAAATGCCAACTAGTTAACCTACATAGTCCAAGTGCAATATAGGGAACCTACATAATCCAAGTGCCCGCTAGGGAACCTACATAGTCCAAGTGCTCGTTAGGTAACCTACATAGTCCATTGGCCCACTGGTTAACCTACATATTCCAAGTGCCCGCTAGTAAACCCACATAATCTAAGTGCCCGTTAGCTAACCTAGATAGTCCAAGGGCCCGCTAGTTGACCTACATAGTCCAAGTGCCCGCTAGGTAACCTAGACAGTCCAAGTGCCCGCTAATTAACCTACATAGTCCAAGTGCCCGATAGGGAACCTAGATAGTCCAAGTGTCCTCTAGTTAACTTACATAGTCCAAGTGTCCGTTAGTTAACCTAGATAGTCAAAGTGCCTGCTAGGTAACCTAGATATTCCAAGTGCCCACTAGGTAACCTACATAGTACAAGTTCCCGCTAGGTAACCTAAATAGTCCAAATGCCCGCTAGGGAATCTACATAGTCCAAGTGCCCGCTAGTTAACCTAGATAGTCCAAGTGCCTGCTAGTAAACCTACATAATCCATGGGCCCGCTAGTTAACCTACATAGTGCAACGGCCCGCTACTTAACCTAGATCGCGCAAGTGTCCGCTAGTTAACCTACATAGTCCTAGTGCCCGTTAGGGATCCTTCATAATCCAAGTGCCCGCTAGGTAACCTAGATAGTCCAAGTGCCCGCAGGGATCCTTCATAATCCAAGTGCCTGCTAGGCAACCTAGATAGTCCAAGTTCCCGCTAGGTAACCTAGATAGTCCAAGTGCCCGTTAACTAACCTAGATAGTCCATGTTCCCCCTAGGCAACCTACATAGTCCAAGTGCCCGTTAGTTAACCTAGAATTCCAAGAGCCCGCTATTTAACCTAGAGTGTCCAAGTGCCCGCTAGGTTACCTGCATAGTCCAAGTGCCCGTTCGTTAACATAGATAGTCCAAGTGCCCGCTAGGGAACCTATATAGTCCAAGTGCTATCTAGGTAACCTAGAAAGTCCAAGGGCCCGCTAGTTAACCTACATAGACCAAGGGCTCGCTTGTTAACTTTGATAGTCCAAGTGCCCCTTAGTTAACCTAGATCGTTCAAGTGCCCGCTAGTTAACCTAGATCGTCCAAGTACTGGCTAGTTAACCTACATAGTCAAGGGCCCACTAGTTAACCTAGATTGTCCAAGTGTCCTCTATTTAACCTACATAGTCCAAGTGCCCGCTAGGTAACCTACATAGTGTAAGTGTGTGCTAGGTAAACTACATAGTCCAAGTGCCCGCTAGTTAACATAGATAGTCCAAGTGCCCTCTAGGGAAGGTACATATTCCAAGTGCCCGCTAGGTAACCTAGAGAGTGCAAGTACCCGCTAGTTAACCAACATAGTCCAAGTGCCTGCTAGGTAACCTAGACAATCCAAGGGCCTGCTAGTTAACCTACATAGTCCAAGTGCCCGCTAGGTAACCTACATAGTGCAAGTGTCCGCTAGTTAACCTACATAGTCCAAGCGCCCGCTAGTTACCATACATAGTCCAAGTACCCGCTAGTTAACTTACATAGTTCAAGTGTCCGTAGGGAACATACATAGTCCAAGTGCCCGCTAGGGAACCTACGTAGTCCAAGTACCCGCTAGTTAACCTAGATTGTCCAAGTGCACGCTAGTTAACCTACATAGTCCAAGGGCCCGCTAGTTAACCTAGATAGTCCAAGTGCCCGCTAGTTAACCCACATAGTCCAAGTGCCCGCTAGGTAACCTAGACAGTTCAAGTGACCACTAGGTTACTTACATAGTCCAAGTGCCTGTTCGTTAACCTACATAGTCCAAGTGCCCGCTATTTAACCTAGATCGTCCAAGTGCACGCTAGTTAACCTAGATAGTCCACGTGCCCTCTAGTTAACCTAGATAGACCAAGTGCCCGCTAGGGAACCTACCTCGTCTAAGTGCCCGCTAGGGAACCTATATAGTCCAAGTGCTATCTAGGTAACCTAGATAGTCCAAGGGCCCGCTAGATAACCTACATCGTCCAAGGGCCCGCAAGTTAACCTAGATAGTCCAAGTGCCCGCTAGTTAACCTACATAATCCAAGTGCCCGCTAGGTAACCTAGACAGTTCAAGTGACCACTAGGTTACTTACATAGTCCAAGTGCCTGTTCGTTAACCTACATAGTCCAAGTGCCCGCTAGTTAACCTAGATCGTCCAAGTGCACGCTAGTTAACCTACATAATCCAAGGGCCCGCTAGTTAACCTACATAGTCCAAGGGCCCGCTAGTTAACCTACATCGTCCAAGGGTCTGCAAGTTAACCTAGATAGTCCTAGTGCCCATTAGTTAACCTACATAGTCCAAGTGCCCACTAGGTAACCTAGACAGTTCAAGTGACCACTAGGTTACTTACATAGTCCAAGTGCCTGTTCGTTAACCTACATAGTCCAAGTGCCCGCTAGGGACCCTAATAGTCCAAGTGCCCGCTAGTTATGCTAGATAGTCCAAGTGCTCGCTAGTTAACCTTGATAGTCCACGTGCCCGCTAGATAACCTAGATAGACCAAGTGCCCGCTAGGGAACCTACCTAGTCCAAGTGCCCGCTAGGGAACCTATATAGTCCAAGTGCTATCTAGGTAACCTAGATAGTCCAAGGGCCCGCTAGATAACCTACATCATCCAAGGGCCTGCAAGTTAACCTAGATAGTCCAAGTGCCCGCTAGTTAACCTACATAGTCCAAGTGCCCGCTAGGTAACCTAGACAGTTCAAGTGACCACTAGGTTACTTACAAAGTCCAAGTGCCTGTTCGTTAACCTACATAGTCCAAGTGCCCGCTAGTTAACCTAGATCGTCCAAGTGCACGCTAGTTAGCCTACATAGTCCAAGGGCCCGCTAGTTAACCTACATAGTTCAAGGGCCCGCTAGTTAACCTACATCGTCCAAGGGCCTGCAAGTTAACCTAGATAGTCCGAGTGCCCGCTAGGTAACCTAGACAGTTCAAGCGACCACTAGGTTACTTACATAGTCCAAGTGCCTGTTCGTTAACCTACATAGTCCAAGTGCCCGCTAGGTAACCTATATAGTCCAAATGCCCGCTAGGGACCCTAATAGTCCAAGTGCCCGCTAGTTATCCTAGATAATCCAAGTGCTCGCTAGTTAACCTAGATACTCCAAGTGTCCGCTAGTTAACCTAGATAGACCAAGTGCCCGCTAGGGAACCTCCTAGTCCAAGTGCCCGATAGGGAACTTACATAGTCCAAGGCCTGCTAGCGAACCTACATCGTCCAAGTGCCTGTTAGTTAACCTAGATAGTACAAGTGCCCACTAGGTAACCTAGATCGTCCAAGTGCACGCTAGTTAACCTACATAGACCAAGGGCCCGCTAGTTAACCTACATAGTCCAAGGGCCCGCTAATTTACCTACATCATCCAAGGGTCTGCAAGTTAACCTAGATAGTCCAAGTGCCCGTTAGTTAACCTACATAGTCCAAGTGCCCGCTAGGTAACCTAGACAGTTCAAGTGACCACTAGGTTACTTACATAGTCCAAGTGACTGTTCGTTAACCTACATAGTCCAAGTGCCCGCTAGGTAACCTATATAGTCCAAATGCCCGCTAGGGACCCTAGTAGTCCAAGTGCCCGCTAGTTATCCTAGATAGTCCAAGTGCTCGCTAGTTAACCTTGATAGTCCACGTGCTCGCTAGTTAACCTAGATAGACCAAGTGCCCACTAGGGAACCTACCTAGTCCAAGTGCCCCTAGGGAACCTATATAGTCCAAGTGCTATCTAGGTAACCTAGATAGTCCAAGGGCCCGCTAGATAACCTACATCGTCCAAGGGCCCGCAAGTTAACCTAGATTGTCCAAGTGCCCGCTAGTTAACCTACATACTCCAAGTGCCCGCTAGGTAACCTAGACAGTTCAAGTGACCACTAGGTTACTTACATAGTCCAAGTGCCTGTTCGTTAACCTACATAGTCCAAGTGCCCGCTAGTTAACCTAGATCGTCCAAGTGCACGCTAGTTAACCTACATAGTCCAAGGGCCCGCTAGTTAACCTACATAGTTCAAGGGCCCGCTAGTTAACCTACATCGTCCAAGGGCCTGCAAGTTAACGTAGATAGTCCGAGTGCCCGCTAGGTAACCTAGACAGTTCAAGCGACCACTAGGTTACTTACATAATCCAAGTGCCTGTTCGTTAACCTACATAGTCCAAGTGCCCGCTAGGTAACTTATATTGTCCAAATGACCGCTGGGGACACTAATAGTCCAAGTGCCCACTAGTTATCCTAGATAATCCATGTGCTCGCTAGTTAACCTAGATACTCCAAGTGTCCGCTAGTTAACCTAGATAGACCAAGTGCCCGCTAGGGAACCTACCTAGTCCAAGTGCCTTATAGGGAACTTACATAGTTCAAGGCCTGCTAGGGAACCTACATAGTCCAAGTGCCTGTTAGTTAACCTAGATAGTACAAGTGCCCGCTAGTTAACCTAGATAGTCCAAGTGCCTGCTAGTATACCTACATAATCCATGGGCCCGCTAGTTAACCTACATAGTGCAAGGGCCCGCTAGTTAACCTACATCGTCTAAGGGCCCGCTAGTTAACCTAGATAGTCCAAGTGCCCGCTAGTTAACCTACATAGTCTAAGTGCCCGCTAGGTAACCTAGACAGTTCAAGTGACCAATAGGTTACCTACATAGTCCAAGTGCCCGTTCGTTAGCCTACATAGTCCAAGTACCCGCTAGGTACCCAATATAGTCCAAATGCCAGCTAGGGGCCCTAATAGTCCAAATGCCCGCTAGTTAACCTAGATAATCCAAGTGCCCGCTAGTTAACCTAGATAGATAAAGTGCCCGCTAGGGAACCTATCTAGTCCAAGAACCGGCTAGGAAACGTACATAGTCCAAGTGCCCGCTAGGTAACATACATAGTCCAAGTGCCCGCTAGGTAACGTAGATATTCCAAGTGCCTGCTAGGGAAAGTACATAGTCCAAGTGCCCGCTAGGAAACCTAGATAGTCCAAGGGCCCGCTAGGTAACCTACATTGTTCTAGTGCCCCCTAGTTAACCTACATTCTCCAAGTGCCCGATAGGGAACCTACATAGTCCAAGTGCCCGCTAGGTAACCTACATAGTCCAAATGCCCGCTAGTTAACCTACATAGTACAAGTGCCCGATAAGTCACCTACATAATCCAATTGCCCGCTAGGGAACCTACATACTCCAAGTGCCCGCTAGGTAACCTACATAGTCCAAATGCCCGCTAGTTAACCTACATAGTCCAAGTGCCCGATCGGGAACCTATATAATCCAAGTGCCTGCTAGGGAACCTACATAGTCCAAGTGCCCACTAGGTAACCTACATAGTCCAAATGCCCACTAGTTAACCTACATAGTCCAAGTGCAATATAGGGAACCTACATAATCCAAGTGCCCGCTAGGGAACCTACATAGTCCAAGTGCTCGTTAGGTAACCTACATAGTCCATTGGCCCGCTGGTTAACCTACATATTCCAAGTGCCCGCTAGTAAACCCACATAATCTAAGTGCCCGTTAGCTAACCTAGATAGTCCAAGGGCCCGCTAGTTGACCTACATAGTCCAAGTGCCCGCTAGGTAACCTAGACAGTCCAAGTGCCCGCTAGTTAACCTACATAGTCCAAGTGCCCGATAGGGAACCTAGATAGTCCAAGTGTCCTCTAGTTAACTTACATAGTCCAAGTGCCCGTTAGTTAACCTAGATAGTCAAAGTGCCTGCTAGGTAACCTAGATATTCCAAGTGCCCACTAGGTAACCTACATAGTACAAGTTCCCGCTAGGTAACCTAAATAGTCCAAATGCCCGCTAGGGAATCTACATAGTCCAAGTGCCCGCTAGTTAACCTAGATAGTCCAAGTGCCTGCTAGTAAACCTACATAATCCATGGGCCCGCTAGTTAACCTACATAGTGCAAGGGCCCGCTAGTTAACCTAGATCGTGCAAATGTCCGCTAGTTAACCTACATAGTCCTAGTGCCTGCTAGGGATCCTTCATAATCCAAGTGCCCGCAAGGTAACCTAGATAGTATAAGTGCCCGCTAGTTAACCTAGAAAGTCCTAGTGCCCGTTAGTTAACCTAGATATTCCAAGTGCCCACTAGGGGACGTACATAGTCCAAGTGCCCGCTAGGTAACGTAGATAGTCCAAGTGCCCGCAGGGATCCTTCATAATCCAAGTGCCTGCTAGGCAACCTAGATAGTCCAAGTTCCCGCTAGGTAACCTAGATAGTCCAAGTGTCCGTAAACTAACCTAGATAGTCCAAGTCCCCGCTAGGCATCCTACATAGTCCAAGTGCCCGTTCGTTAACATAGATAGTCCAAGTGCCCGCTAGGGAAACTATATAGTCCAAGTGCTATCTAGGTAACCTAGAAAGTCCAAGGGCCCGCTAGTTGACCTACATAGACCAAGGGCTCGCTTGTTAACTTTGATAGTCCAAGTGCCCCTTAGTTAACCTAGATCGTTCAAGTGCCCGCTAGTTAACCTAAATCGTCCAAGTACTGGCTAGTTAACCTACATAGTCAAGGGCCCACTAGTTAACCTAGATTGTCCAAGTGTCCTCTAGTTAACCTACATAGTCCAAGTGCCCGGTAGGTAACCTACATAGTGTAAGTGTTGGCTAGGTAAACTACATAGTCCAAGTGCCCGCTAGGTAACATAGATAGTCCAAGTGCCCTCTAGGGAAGGTACATATTCCAAGTGCCCGCTAGGTAACCTAGAGAGTGCAAGTGCCCGCTAGTTAACCTACATAGTCCAAGTGCCTGCTAGGTAACCTAGACAGTCCAAGGGCCTGCTAGTTAACCTACATAGTCCAAGTGCCCGCTAGGTAACCTACATAGTGCAAGTGTCCGCTAGTTAACCTACATAGTCCAAGCACCCGCTAGTTAACATACATAGTCCAAGTGCCCGCTAGGTAACCTACATAGTCCAAGTGCCCGCTAGGTAACCTAGACAGTTCAAGTGACCACTAGGTTACTTACATAGTCCAAGTGCCTGTTCATTAACCTACATAGTCCAAGTGCCCGCTAGTTAACCTACATCGTCCAAGTGCACGCTAGTTAACCTACATAGTCCAAGGGCCCGCTAGTTAACCTACATAGTCCAAGGGCCCGCTAGTTAACCTACATCGTCCAAGGGTCTGCAAGTTAACATAGATAGTCCAAGTGCCGCTAGTTAACCTACATAGTCCAAGTGCCCCCTAGGTAACCTAGACAGTTCAAGTGACCACTAGGTTACTTACATAGTCCAAGTGCCTGTTCGTTAACCTACATAGTCCAAGTGCCCGCTAGTTAACCTAGATCGTCCAAGTGCACGCTAGTTAACCTACATAGTCCAAGGGCCCGCTAGTTAAGCTACATAGTCCAAGGGCCCGCTAGTTAACCTACATCGTCCAAGGGCCTGCAAGTTAACCTAGATAGGCCGAGTGCCCGCTAGGTAACCTAGACAGTTCAAGCGACCACTAGGTTACTTACATAGTCCAAGTGCCTGTTCGTTAACCTACATAGTCCACGTGCCCGCTAGGTAACCTATATAGTCCAAATGCCCGCTAGGGACACTAATAGTCCAAGTGCCCGCTAGTTATCCTAGATAATCCAAGTGCTCGCTAGTTAACCTAGATACTCCAAGAGCCCGCTAGTTAACCTAGATAGACCAAGTGCCCGCTAGGGAACCTAACTAGTCCAAGTGCCCGATAGGGAACTTACATAGTCTAAGGCCTGCTAGGGAACCTACATAGTCCCAGTGCCTGTTAGTTCACCTAGATAGTACAAGTGCCCGCTAGGTAACCTAGATAGTCCAACAGCCCGCTAGATAACCTACATACTCCAAGAACCCACTAGACAACATAGATATTTCAAGTGCCAGCAAGGTAACCTAGATAGTCCAAGTGCCCGCTAGGTAACCTACAAAGTCTATGTGCCCGCTAGGTTATCTATATAGTCCAAGTGCCCGTTAGGTAACCTTGATAGTCCAATTACCCGTTAGCTAACCTAGATAGTCCAAGTGTCCGCTAGTTAACCTACATAGTCCAAGTGCCCGATAGGTAACCTAGATAATCCAAGTGCCCGCTAGTTCACCTAGATCGTCCAAGTGCCCGCTAGTTAACCTACATAGTCAATGGGCCCGCTAGTTAACCTACATAGTGCAAGAGCCCGCTAGTCAACCTAGATCGTGTAAGTGTCCACTAGCTAACCTACATAGTCCACGTGCCAGTTAGCTAGCCTAGATAGTCCAAGGGCCCGCTAGTTGACCTTCATAGTCCAAGTGCCCGCTGGGTTACCTAGATAATCCAAGTGCCCGCTAGGGAACCTTCATAGTCTAAGTGCCTGCTAGGTAACCTAGATAGTCCAAGTGCCCGTTAGTTAACCTACATAGTCCAAGTGCCCACTAGAGGACATACTTAGTCAGTGTGCCCGTTAGCTAACCTAGATAGTCCAAGTGCCCTCTAGTTAACCTAGACGTCCAAGTGCCCACTAGTTAACCTACATAGTCCAAAGGCCCGCTAGTTAACCTACAGAGTCCAAGGTCCGCTAGTTAACCTAGATAGTCCATGTGCTCGCTAGTTAACCTACATAGCACAAGGGCCCACTAGTTGACCTAGATAGTCCTAGTGCCCGCTAGTTAACCTAGATAGTCCAAGTGCCCTCTAGTTAACCTAGATCGTCCAAGGGCCCACTAGTTAACCTACATAGTCCAAAGGCCCGCTAGTTAACCTACATAGTCCAAGGTCCGCTAGTTAACCTAGATAGTCCAAGTGCTCGCTAGTTAACCTACATAGTACAAGGGCCCACTAGTTGACCCAGATACTCCAAGTGCCCGCTAGTTAACCTAGATAGTCCAAGTGCCCGCTAGGTAACCTAAGTAGTCCAAATGCCCGATATGGATCCTACATAGTCCAAGTGCCCTCTAGGTAACCTACATTGTCCAAGTGCCCGTTCGTTTACCTAGATAGTCCAAGTGTCCGCTTGGTAACCTATACTGCCCAAGTGCCCGCCAGGTTACCTATATAGTCCAAGTGCCCGTTCTTAACCTAGATAGTCCAAGTGCCCGCTAGGAAACCTACATAGTCCAAGGGCCCGCTAGGTAACCTAGATAGTCCAAGTGCCCGCTAGATAACCTAGAGTCCAAGTGCTCGCTAGTTAACCTACATAGTCCAAGTGCCCGCTATGTAACCTAGATAGTAAAAATGCCCGTTAGGTAACCTAGATAGTCCAAGTGCCCGCTAGGTAACTTACATTGTCCAAGTTCCCGCTAGGTAACTTAGATAGTCCAAGAGCCCGTTCGTTAACCTAGAAGTCAAAGTGCCCGCTAGGTAACCTAGACAGTCCAAGTGCCCGCTAGGTTACCTGCATATTCCAAGTGCCCGTTCGTTAACCTAGATAGTCCAAGTGCCCACTAGGTAACCTACATAGTCCAAGTGCCCGCTAGGTAACCTATATAGTCCAAGTGCCCGCTAGGTAACCTAGATAGTCCAAGGTCCCGCTAGTTAACCTACATAGTGCAAGGGCTCACTTGTTCACTTTGATAGTCCAAGTGCCCGCTAGTTAACCTTGATAGTCCAAGTGCCCACTAGTTAACCTAGATTGTCCAAGTGCCCGCTAGTTAACCTACATAGTCCAAGGGCCCACTAGTTAACCTAGATAGTCCAAGTGTCCTCTAGTTAACCTACATAGTCTAAGTGCCTGCTAGTTAACCTATATACCAAGTGCCCGCTATGTAAGCTAGATATTCCAAGGGCACGCTAGTTAACCTATATCGTCCAAGTGCCCGCTAGGCAACCTAGATAGTCCAAGTGCCCGCTAAGGAACCTACATAGTCCAAGTGCACGGTAGTTAACCTAGATAGTCCAAGGGCCCCCTAGTTAGCCTACATAGTCCAAGTTCCCGCTAGGTAACCTAGATAGTCCAAGTGCCCGTTCGGTAACCTAGATAGTCCAAGTGCCCTTTAGGGAACCTAGATATTCCAAGGGCCCGCTAGTAAACCTACATAGTCCTTGGGCCCGCTAGTTAACCTTCATAATCTAAGTGCCCGTTAGCTAACCTAGATAGTCCAAACGCCCGCTAGTTGACCTACATAGTCCAAGTGCCAGCTAGGTAACCTAGTTAGTCCAAGTGCCTGCTTGGTAACCTACATAGTGCAAATGTCCGCTAGTTAACCTACATATTCCATGTGCCCGCTAGGTAACCTAGATACTGCAAGTGCCCGCTAGTTTACCTAGAATAGTTCAAGTACCGGCTAGGTAAGCTAGATCATCCAAGAGCCCCCTAGTTACCCTACATAGTCCAAGTGCCCGCTAGTTAACAAACATAATATAAGTGCCCGTTGGCTAACCTAGATAGTCCAAGGGCCCGCTAGTTAACCTACATAGTCCAAGGGCCCGCTAGTTAACCTACATGGTCCAAGGGCCCGCTAGTTAACCTAGATAGTCCAAGTGCCCGTTCGTTAACCTACATAGTCCAAGTGCCCGCTAGGTAACCAATATAGTCCAAATGCCCGCTAGGGGCCCTAATAGTCCAAATGCCTGCTAGTTAACCTAGATAGTCCAAGTGCTCGCTAGTTAACCTAGATAGTCCAAGTGCCCGCTAGTTAACATAGATAGATAAAGTGCCCGCTAGGGAACCTATATAGTCCAAGTATCCGCTAGGATACGTACACAGTCCAAGTGCCCGCTAGGTAACGTACATAGTCCAAGTGCCCGCTAGGTTACGTAGAGAGTCCAAGTGCCCGCTAGGGAACGTACATACTCCAAGTGCCCGCTAGGTAACCTAGATAGTCCAAGTGCCCGCTAGTTAACCTACATTGTCCAAGTGCCTGCTAGGTTACCTAGATAATCCAATGCCAACTAGTTAACCTACATAGTCCAGGTTCCAACTAGGTAACCTAGATAGTCCAAGGGCCCCCTAGTTAACCTACATTCTCAAACTGCCTGATAGGGAACCTACATAGTCCAAGTGCCTGCTAGGTAACATACATAGTCCAAATGCCCGCTAGTTAACCTACATAGTCCAAGTGACCCATAGGGAACCTACATAATCCAAGTGCCCGCTAGGGAACCTACATAGTCCATGTGCCCGTTAGGTAACCTAGATAGTCCAAATGCCAGCTAGGGAACCCACATAGTCCAAGTGCCCGCTAGGGAACTTCCATAGTCCAAGGGCCCGCTAGGGAATCTACAAAATCCAAGTGCCCGTTAGTTAACCTAGAAAGTCCAAGTGCCCGCATGGTAACCTAGATAGTCCAACAGCCCGGTAGGTAACCTACATACTCCAAGTACCCGCTAGGTAACGTAGATAGTTCAAGTGCCAGCTAGGTAACCTAGATAGTCCAAGTGCCCGCTAGGTAACCTACAAAGTCTAAGTGTCCGCTAGGTAATCTATATAGTCCAAATGACCGCAGGGAGCCTACATTGTCCAATGCCCGCTAGGTAACCTAGATAGTCTAAGGGCCCGCTAGGTATCCTACATAGTCCTAGTGCCCCCTAGTTAACCTACATTTTCCAAGTGCCCGAATTGGAAACTACATAGTCCACGTGCCCGCTAGGTAACCTACATAGTCCAAGTGCCCGCTAGGTAACCTACATTGTCCAAATGCCCTCTAGTTATTCTACATAGTCCAAGTGCCCGATAGGGAACCTACATAATCCAAATGCCCGCTAGAAAACATACATAGTCCAAGTGCCCGTTAGGTAACCTAGAAAGTCCAAATGCCCGCCAGGAAACCCACATAGTCCAAGTGCCCGCTAGGGAACTTACATAGTCCAAGGGCCCGCTAGGGAACCTACACAGTCCAAGTGCCCGTTAGTTAACCTAGATAGTCCAAGTGCCCGCTTGGTAACCTAGATAGTCCAACAGCCCGCTAGGTAACCTACATACTCCAAGAACGCACTAGGTAACGTGGATAGTTCAAGTGCGAGCTAGGTAACCTAGATAGTCCAATTGCCCGCTAGGTAACCTACAAAATCTAAGGGCCCGCTAGGTTATCTATGTAGTCCAAATGCCCGCTAGGGAATCTACATAGTCCAAGGGCCCGCTAGTTAACGTAGATAGTCCAAGTGCCGCTAGTTATTCTACATAGTTCAAGGGCCCACTAGTTAACCTACACAGTCCAAGTACCCGCTAAGAAACCTAGATAGTCCAAGTGCACGCTAGTTAACCTAGATAGTCCAAGTGCCCTCTAGTTAACCTAGATCGTCCAAGTGCCCGCTAAGAAACCTAGATAGTCCAAGTGCCCGTTACCTAACCTAGATAGTCCAATTGCCCGCTATGCAACATACATAGTCCAAGTGCCCGTTCGTTAACCTAGAAGTCCAAGTGCCCGCTAGGTAACCTAGACTCTCCAAGTGCCCGCTAGGTTGCCTACATAGTCCAAATGCCCGTTCGGTAACCTAGATAGTGCAAGTGCCCGGTAGTTAACCTACATAGTCCAAGTGCACGCTAGGTAACCTAGATAGTCCAAGGGCCCGCTAGTTAACCTACATAGTCCAAGTGCCCGGTAGTTAACTTACATAGTTCAAGTGTCCGTAGGGAACATACATAGTCCAAGTGCCCGCTAGGGAACCTACATAGTCCAAGTGCCCGCTAGTTAATCTACATAGTTCAACGCCCGCTAGTTAACCTACATAATCCAAGTACCCGCTAGTTAACCTAGATCGTCCAAGTGTCCGCTAATTAACCTACATAGTACAAGTGCCCGCTAGGGAAACTAGATAGTCTAAGTGCCCGCTCTGGAACCTACATAGTCCAAGTGACTGCTAGGGAACCTACATAGTCCATGTGCCCGTTCTGGAACATACATAGTCCAAGTGCCCGCTAGGGAATCTACATAGTCCAAGGGCCCGCTAGTTAACGTAGATAGTCCAAGTGCCGCTAATTAATCTACATAGTCCAAGGGCCCGCTAGTTAACCTACATAGTCCAAGTACCCGCTAGCTAACCTAGATCGTCCAAGTGCCCACTAGGTAACCTGCATAGTCCAAGGGCCCGCTAGTTAACCTACATAGTTCAAGGGCCCGCTAGTTAACCTACATAGTCCAAGGGCCCGCTAGTTAACCTAGATAGACCAAGTGCCCGCTAGTTAACCTACATAGTCCAAGTGCCCACTAGGTAACCAATATAGTCCAAATGCCCGCTAGGGGCCCTAATAGTCCATATGCCCGCTAGTTAACCTAGATAGTCCAAGTGTTCGCTAGTTAACCTAGATAGACCAAGTGCCCGCTAGGGAACCTATCTAGTCCAAATACCCGCTAGGAAACGTACATAGTCCAAGTGCCCGCTAGGTAACGTACATAGTCCAAGTGCCCGCTAGGTAACGTAGATAGTCCAAGTGCCCGTTTGGGATCGTACATAATCCAAGTGCCTGCTAGGTAACCGAGATAGTCCAAGTGCCCACTAGTTAACCTACATAGTCCAGGTTCCCCCTAGGTAACCTAGATAGTCCAAGGCCCGCTAGGTAACCTACATAGTCCTAGTGCCCCCTAGTTAACCTACATTCTCCAAGTGCCCGATAGGGAACCTACATAGTCCACGTGCCCGCTAGGTAATGTACATATTCCAAATGCCCTCTAGTTAATCTACATAGTCCAAGTGCCCGATAGGGAACCTACATAATCCAAGTGCTCGCTAGGGAACCTACATAGTCCAAGTGCCCGTTAGGTAACCTAGATAGTCCAAATGCCCGCCAGGAAACCCACATAGTCCAAGTGCCCGCTAGGGAACTTACATAGTCCAAGGGCCCGCTAGGGAATCTACACAGTCCAAGTGCCTGTTATTTAACCTAGATAGTCCAAGTGCCCGCTTGGTAAACTAGATAGTCCAACAGCCCGCTAGGTAACCTACATACTCTAAGAACCAGCTATAAGGTAGATAGTTCAAGTGCCAGCTAGGTAAACTAGATAGTCTAAGGGCCCGCTAGGTAACCTACATAGTCCTAGTGCCCCCTAGTTAACCTACATTCTCCAAGTGCCTGATAGGGAACCTACATAGAACAAGTGCCCGCTAGGTAACCTACATAGTCCAAATGCCCGCAAGTTAATCTACATAGTCCAAGTGCCCGCTAGGGTCCTTACATAGTCCAAGGGCCCGCTAGGTAACCTACATAGTCCAAGTGCCCGTTAGTTAACCTAGATAGTCCCAGTGCCCGCTAGGTAACCTAGATAGTCCAACAGCCCGGTAGGTAACCTACATACTCCAAGTACCCGCTAGGTAACGTAGATAGCTCAAGTGCCAGCTAGGTAACCTAGATTGTCCAAGTGCCCGCTAGGTAACCTACAATGTCTAAGTGCCCGCTAGGTAATCTATATAGTCCAAATGTCCGCTAGGTAACCTAGATAGTCTAAGGGCCCGCTAGGTAACCTACATAGTCCTAGTGCCCCATAGTTAACCTACATTCTCCAAGTGCCCGATAGGGAACCTACATAGAACAAATGCCCGCTAGGTAACCTACATAGTCCAAATGACCGCTAGTTAATCTACATAGTCCAAGTGCCCGATAGGGAACCTACATAATCCAAGTGCCTGCTAGGGAACCTACATAGTCCAAGTGCCCGTTAGGTAACCTAGATAGTACAAGCCCGCTAGGGAACCCACATAGTCCAAGTGCCCGATAGGGAACCTACATAATCCAAGTGCCCGCTAGGGAACCTACATAGTCCAAGTGCCCGTTAGGTAAGCTAGATAGTCCAAATGCCCGCTAGGGAACCCACATAGTCCAAGTGCCCGCCAGGGAACTTAGATAGTCCATGGGCCCGCTAGGGAACCTACATAGTCCAAGTGCCCTTTAGTTAACCTAGATAGTCCCAGTGACCACTAGGTAACCTAGATAGTCCAACAGCCCGGTAGGTAACCTACATACTCCAAGTACTCGCTAGGTAACGTAGATAGTTCAAGTGCCAGCTAGGTAACCTAGATAGTCCAAGTGCCCGCTAGGTAACCTACAAAGTCTATGTTCCCGCTAGGTAAATTATATAGTCCAAATCACCGCTAGGGAGCCTACATAGTCCAAATGCTCGCTAGGTAACCTAGATAGTCTAAGGGCCCGCTTGGTAACCTACATAGTCCTAGTGCCCCCTGGTTAACCTACATTTTCTAAGTGCCCGATAGGGAACCTACATAGTCCAAGTGCCTGCTAGGTAACCTACATAGTCCAAGTGCCCTCTAGTTAACCTACATAGTCCAAGTGCCCGACAGGGAACCTACATAATCCAAGTGCCCGCTAGGGAACCTACATAGTCCAACTGCCCGTTAGGTAACCTAGATAGTCCAAATGCCCGCCAGGAAACCCACATAGTCCAAGTGCCCGCTAGGGAACTTACATAGTCCAAGGGCCCGCTAGGGAACCTACACAGTCCAAGTGTCCGTTAGTTAACCTAGATAGTCCAAGTGCCCGCTTGGTAACCTAGATAGTCCAACAGCCCTCTAGGTAACCTACATACTCCAAGAGCCCGCTATAACGTAGATAGTTCAGGTGCCAGCTAGGTAACCTAGATAGTCCATGTGCCGCTAGGTAACCTACAAAGTCTAAGTGCCCGCTAGGTTATCTATATAGTCCAAATGCCCGCTAGGGAATCTACATAGTGCAAGGGCCCGCTAGTTAACGTAGATCGTCCAAGTTCCGCTAGTTAATCTACATAGTCCAAGGGCCCGCTAGTTAACCTACATACTCCAAGTACCCGCTAAGAAACCTTCATAGTCCAAGTGCCCGCTAGTTAACCTAGATAGTCCAAGTGCCCTCTAGTTAACCTAGATCGTCCAAGTGCCCGCTAAGAAACCTAGATATTCCAAGTGCCCGTTACCTAACCTAGATAGTCCAATTGCCCGCTAGGTTACCTACATAGTCCAAAAGCCCATTCGGTAACCTAGATAGTGCAAGTGCCCGGTTGTTAACCTACATAGTCCAAGTGCCCGGTAGTTAACTTACGTAGTTCAAGTGTCCGTAGGGAACATACAGAGTCCAAGTGCCCACTAGGGAACCTACATAGTCCAAGTGCCCGCTAGTTAATCTACATAGTTCAAGGGCCCGCTAGTTAACCTACATAATCCAAGTACCCGCTAGTTAACCTAGATCGTCCAAGTGTCCGCTAATTAACCTACATAGTACAAGTGCCCGCTAGGGAACCTAGATAGTCTAAGTGCCCGCTCTGGAACCTACATAGTCCAAGTGACTGCTAGGGAACCTACATAGTCCAAGTGCCCGCTCTGGAACATACATAGTCCAAGTGCCCGCTAGGGAATCTACATACTCCAAGGCCCGCTAGTTAACGTAGATAGTCCAAGTGCCGCTAGTTAATCTACATAGTCCAAGGGCCTGCTAGTTAACCTACATAGTCCAAGTACCCGCTAGTTAACCTAAATCGTCCAAGGGCCCGCTAGTTAACCTACATAGTCCAAGTGCCCGCTAGGTAACCTAGATAGTCCAATTGCCCGTTAGCTAACCTAGATAGTCGAAGTGTACGCTAGTTAACCTACATAGTCCAAGTGCCTGTTGGTTAACGTAGATAGTCCAAGTGCCCGCTAGGTAACATAGACAGTCCAAGTGCCCGCTAGGTTACCTACATAGTCCAAGTGCCCGTTCGTTAACCTACATATCCAAGTTCCCGCTAGGTAACCAATATAGTAAAAATGCCCGCTAGGGGCCCTAATAGTCCATATGCCCGCTAGTTAACCTAGATAGTCCAAGTGCTCGCGAGTTAACATAGATAGACCAAGTGCCCGCTAGGGAACCTATCTAGTCCAAGTACCCACTAGGAAACGTACATAGTCCAAGTGCCCGCTAGGTAACTTAGATTGTCCAAGTGCCCGCTAGGGAACGTACATAGTCCAAGTGCCTGCTAGGTAACCTAGATAGTTCAAGTGCCCACTAGTTAACCTACATAGTCCAGGTTCCCCCTAGGTAACCTAGATAGTCCAAGGGCCCGCTAGGTAACCTACATTGTCCTGATGCCCGCTAGTTAACCTGCAAAGTCTAAGTGCCCGCTAGGTAATCTATATATTCCAAATGACTGTTAGGGAGCCTACATAGTCCAAGTGCCCGCTAGGTAACCTACATAGTCCAAATGCCCTCTAGTTAACCTACATAGTCCACGTGCCCGATAGGGAACTTACATAATCCAAGTGCCCGCTAGGGAACCTACATAGTCCAAGTGCCCGTTAAGTAACCTAGATAGTACAAATGCCCGCCAGGAAACCCACATAGTCCAAGTGCTCGCTATGGAACTTACATAGGCCAAGGGCCCGCTAGGGAACCTACATAGTCCAAGTGCCCGTTAGTTAACCTAGATAGTCCAAGTGCCCTCTTGGTAACCTAGATAGTCCAACAGCCCGCTAGGTGACCTACATACTCCAAGAACCCGCTAGGTAACGTAGATAGTTCAAGTGCCAGCTAGGTAACCTACAGAGTCTAAGTGCCCACTAGGTAACCTAGATAATCCAAGTGCCCGCTACTTAACAACCTAGATACTCCAAGTACCCGCTAGTTAACCTAGATCGGCCAATTGTCAGCTAGTTAACCTACATAGTCCAAGTGCCCGCTAGGTAACCTAGATAGTCCAAGTGCCCTTTAGGGAACCTACATAGTCCAAGAGCCCGCTAGCGAACCTACATAGTCCAATTGCCCGCTCTGGAACATACATAGTCCAAGTCCCCATTAGTTAACATAGATAATCCAAGTGCCTGCTAGTTAACCTAGATAGTCCAAGTGCCCGCTAGGTAACCTAGATAGTCCAAGTGCCCGCTAGTTAACCTAGATAGTCCAAGTGCCCGCTAGTTAACCAGGATCGTCAAAGTGCCCTCTAGTTAACTTACATAGTCCAAAGGACTGCTAGTTAACCTACATAGACCAAGGGCCCGCTAGTTAACCTACATAGTCCAAGTCCCTGCTAGGTAACCTAGACAGTCCAAGTGACCATTAGGTTACCTACATAGTCCAAGTGCCCGTTTGTTAACCTACATAATCCAAGTGCCGCTCGGTAACGTAGATAGCCCAAGAGCCCGCTAGAGAACGGATATAGTCCAAGTGCCCGCTAAGTAACCTAGATAGTCCAAGTGCCCGCTAGTTAACCTACATAGTCCAAGTGCCTGCTAGGTAAACTACATAGTCCAAGTGCCCACTAGGTAACCTAGACAGTCCAATTGCCCGCTAGTTAACCTAGACAATCCAAGTTCCCGATAGGGAACCTACATAGTCCAAGTGCTCGCTAGGGAACCTACATAGTCCAAGTGCTCGCTAGGCATCCTACATAGTCCAAATGCCCGTTAGTTAACCTAGATAGTCAAAGTGCCTGCTAGGTAACCTAAACAGTCCAAGTGCCCGCTAGGGAACCTACATAGTCCAAGTGCCCGCTAGGTAACCTTGATAGTCCAATTGCCCGTTAGCTAACCTAGATAGTCGAAGTGTCCGCTAGTTAACCTACATAGTCCAAGTGCCCGTTGGTTAACCTAGATAGGCCAAGTGCCCGCTAGGTAACCTAGACAGTCCAAAAGCCCGCTAGGTTACCTACATAGTCCAAGTGCACGTTCGTTAACCTAGATAGTCCAAGTGCCCGCTGGTAACCTACATAGTCCTAGTGCCCCCTAGTTAACCTACATTCTTCAAGTGCCCGATAGGGAAGCTACATAGTCCACGTGCCCGCTAGGTAACCTACATATTCCAAATGCCCTCTAGTTAATCTACATAGTCCAAGTGCCCGATAGGGAACCTACATAATCCAAGTGCCCGCTAGGGAACCTACATAGTCCAAGTGCCCGTTAGGTAACCTAGATAATCCAAATGCCCGCCAGGAAACCCACATAGTCCAAGTTCCCGCTAGGGAACTTACATAGTCCAAGGGCCCGCTAGGGAATCTACACAGTCCAAGTGCCCGTTATTTAACCTAGATAGTCCAAGTGCCTGCTTGGTAACCTCGATAGTCCAACAGCCCGCTAGGTAACCGACATACCCTAAAAACCCGCTATAACGTAGATAGTTCAAGTGCCAGCTAGGTAACCTAGATAGTCTAAGGGCCCGCTAGGAAACCTACATAGTCCTAGTGCCCCCTAGTTAACCTACATTCTCCAAGTGTCCGATAGGGAACCTACATAGAACAAGTGCCCGCTAGGTAACCTACATAATCCACATGCCCGCTAGTTAATCTACATAGTCCAAGTGCCCGATAGGGAACCTACATAATCCAAGTGCCCACTAGGGAACCTACATAGTCCATGTGCCCGCTAGGTAACCTAGATATTCCAAATGCCCGCTAGGGAACCCACATAGTCCAAGTGCCCGATAGGGAACCTACATAATCCAAGTGCCCGCTAGGGAACCTACATAGTCCAAGTGCCCGTTAGGTAACCTAGATAGTCCAAATGCCCGCTAGAGAACCCACATAGTCCAAGTGCCCACTAGGGAACTTACATAGTCCAAGGGCCCGCTAGGGAACCTACATAGTCCAAGTGCCCGTTAGTTAACCTAGTTAGTCCCAATGCACGCTAGGTAACCTAGATAGTCCAACATCCCGGTAGGTAACCTACATACTCCAAGTACCCGCTAGGTAATGTAGATAGTTCAAGTGCCAGCTAGGTAACCTAGATAATCCAAGTGCCCGCTAGGTAACCTACAAAGTCTAAGTTCCCGCTAAGTAATCTATATAGTCCAAATGACCGCTAGGGAGTCTACATAATCCAAATGCTCGCTAGGTAACCTAGATAGTCTAAGGGCCCGCTTGGTAACCTACATAGTCCTAGTGCCCCCTAGTTAACCTACATTTTCCAAGTGCCCGATAGGGAACCTACATAGTCCAAGTGCCTGCTAGGTAACCTACATAGTCCAAATGCCCTCTAGTTAATCTACATAGTCCAAGTGCCCGATAGGGAACCTACATAATCCAAGTGCCCGCTAGGGAACCTACATAGTCCAAGTGCCCGTTAGGTAACCTAGATAATCCAAATGCCCGCCAGGAAACCCACATAGTCCAAGTGCCCGCTAGGGAACTTACATAGGCCAAGGGCCCGCTAGGGAACCTACATAGTCCAAGTGCCCGTTAGTTAACCTAGATAGTCCAAGTGCCCTCTTGGTAACCTAGATAGTCCAACAGCCCGCTAGGTAACCTACATACTCCAAGAACCCGCTAGGTAACGTAGATAGTTCAAGTGCCAGCTAGGTAACCTACAGAGTCTAAGTGCCCGCTAGGTTATCTATATGGTCCAAATGCCCGCCAGGGAACCTACATAGTCCACGTGCCCGCTAGGTAACCTAGATAATCCAAGTGCCCGCTAGTTAACCTAGATAGTCCAAGTACCCGCTAGTTAACCTAGATTGGCCAATTGTCCGCTAGTTAACCTACATAGTCCAAGTGCCCGCTAGGTAACCTGGATAGTCCAAGTGCCCTTTAGGGAACCTACATAGTCCAAGTGCCCGCTAGGGAACCTACATAGTCCAATTGCCCGCTCTGGAACATACATAGTCCAAGTCCCCATTAGTTAACATAGATAATCCAAGTGCCCGCTAGGTAACCTATATAGTCCAAATGCCCGCTAGGGAACCTACATAGTCCAAGTGCCCGCTAGTTAACCTAGATAGTCCAAGTGCCCGCTAGTTAACCTAGATAGTCCAAGTGCCCGCTAGTTAACCAGGATCATCAAAGTGCCCTCTAGTTAACTTACATAGTCCAAAGGCCTGCTAGTTAACCTACATAGACCCAGGGCCCGCTAGTTAACCTACATAGTCCAAGTCCCCGCTAGGTAACCTAGACAGTCCAAGTGACCATTAGGTTACCTACATAGTCCAAGTGCCCGTTCGTTAACCTACATAATCCAAGTGCCCGGTAGGTAACGTCGATAGCCCAAGTGCCTGCTAGGGAACGTACATATTCCAAGTGCCAGCTAAGTAACCTAGATAGTCCAAGAGCCCACTAGTTAACCTACATAGTCCAAGTGCCTGCTAGGTAAACTACATAGTCCAAGTTCCCACTAGGTAACCTAGACAGTCCAATTGCCCGCTAGTTAACCTAGACAGTCCAAGTTCCCGATAGGGAACCTACATAGTCCCAGTGCTCGCTAGGGAACCTACATAGTCCAAGTGCTCGCTAGGCATCCTACATAGTCCAAATGCCCGTTAGTTAACCTAGATAGTCAAAGTGCCTGGTAGGTAACGTAAATAGTCCAAGTGCCCGCTAGGGAACTTACATAGTCCAAGTGCCCGCTAGGTAACCTAGATTGTTCAATTGCCCGTTAGCTAACCTAGATAGTCGAAGTGTCCGCTAGTTAACCTACATAGTCCAAGTGCCCGTTGGTTAACCTAGATAGGCCAAGTGCCCGCTAGGTAACCTAGACAGTCCAAGTGACCGCTAGATACCTACATAGTCCAAGTGCCAGTTAGGTAACCTAGATAGTCCAAGTGCCCACTAGGTAACCTAAATAATCCAAATGCCCACTAGGGAAACTACATAGTCCATGTGCCCGCTAGTTAACCTAGATAGTCCTAGTGCCCGCTAGTAAACCTAGATAAAATAAGGGCCCGTTAGTTAATCTAGATAATCCAAGTGCCAGCTAGTTAACCTACATAGTCCATGGGCCCTCTAGTTAACCTAGATAGTCCAAGTGCCCGCTAGGGGACGTACATAGTCCAAGTGCCCGCTAGGTTACCTAGATAGTCCAAGTGCCCGCCAAGGTATGTACATAGTTCAAGTGTCCGCTAGGTAACCTAGATTGTCCAAGTGTCCGCTAGTTAACCTACATAGTCCAAGTGCCCGCTAAGTAACCTAGATAGTCCAAGGTCCTGCTAGTTAACCTACATTGTCCAATGTCCGAAAGGGAACCTACATAGTCCAAGTGCCCGCTGAGGAACCTACATAGTCCAAGTGCCCGATAGGGAACCTACATATTCCAAGTGCCCGTTAGGGAACCTAGATAGTCCAAGTGCCCGTAGGGAACCTATATAGTCCAAGTGCCCGCTAGGGAACCTACATACTCAAAATGCCCGCTAGGGAACCTGCATTATACAAGTGCCCGCTAATTAACCTAGATAGTCCACGTGCCCGCTAGTTAACCTAGATAGTCCAAGTGCCTGATAGTTAACCTACATAGTCCAGTGCCTGATAGGGAACCTACATAGTCCAAGTGCCCGCAGAGGAACCTACATAGTCCAAGTGCCCGTTAGGGAACCTAGATAGTCCAAGCCCGTAGGGAACCTAGATAGTCCAAGTGCCCGCTAGTTAACCTACATAGTCCAAGTGCCTGCTAGTTAACCTACATAGTCCAAGGCCCCGCTAGTTAACCTAGATATTCCAAGTGCCCGCTAGTTAACCTAGATCGTCCAAGTGTATGCTAGTTAACCTACACAGTCCAAGTTCCCGTTAGGTAACCTAGATAGTACAAGTGCCCGCAAGGTAACCTCCATAGTCCAAGTGCCCGCTAGGTAACCTAGATATTCCAAGTTCCTGTTAGCTAACCTAGATAATCCAAGTGCCCGCTAGGTAACCTACATAGTCCAAGTGCCATTTCGTTAACCTAGATAGTCCACGTGCCTGCTAGGTAACCTACATAGTCCAAGGGCCCGCTAGGTAACCTATATAGTCCAAGTGCCCGCTAAGAAGCCAAGATAGTCCAAGTGCCCGTTAGGTAACCTAGATAGTCCAAGTGCCCGCTAGGTAACCTACATAGTACAAGTTCCCGCTAGGTAACCTAGATAGTCCAAATGCCCGTTACCTAACCTAGATAATCCAATTGCCCGCTATGCAACATACATAGTCCAAGTGCCCATTCGTTAACCTAGAAATCCAAGTGCCTGCTAGGTAACCGGGACTGTCCAAGTGCCCGCTAGGTTACCTACATAGTCCAAATGCCCGCTAATTAACCTACATAGTCCAAGTGCCCGCTAGGTAACCTAGATAGTGCAAGTGCCCGCTAGGTAACCTACATAGTCCAAGTGCCCGCTACTTAACCTAGGTAGTCCAAGTGCCCGTTCGTTAACCTAGATAGTCCAAGTGCCCGCTAGGTAACCTAGACAGTTCAAGTGCCTGCTAGGTAACCTAAATAGTCCAAATGCCCATTCGTTAACCTACATAGTCCAAGGGCCCACTATTTAACCTAGATCTTCCAAGTGTCTTTGGTTAACCTACATAGTCCAAGTGCCCGTAAGGTAACCTATATAGTCCAAGTTCAAGCTATGTAACCTAGATAGTCCAAGGGCCCGCTAGTTAACCTACATAGTCCAAGTGCCCGCTAGGTAAACTAGATATCCAAATTCCCGCTAAGGAACCTACATAGTCCAAGTGCACGCTAGTTAACCCAGATATCCAAGTGCGCGCTAGTTAACCTGGATAGTCCAAGTGCCGCTAGGTAACCTATATAGTGCAAGTGTCCCCTAGTTAACCTACATAGTCCAAGTGTCCGCTAGTTAACATAGATAGTCCAAGTGCCCGCTAGGGAACGTACATAGTCCAAGTGCCCGTTAGGTAACCTAGATAGTGCAAGTGCCCGGTAGTTAACCTACATAGCCCAAGTGCCCGCTAGGTTACCTAAATAGTCCAAGGGCGCGCTAGTTAACCTACATAGTCCAAGTGCCCGTTAGTTAACTTACATAGTTCAAGTGCCCGCTAGGTAACCTAGATAGTGCAAGTGCCCGCTAGGTAACCTACATAGTCCAAGTTCCCGCTAGGTAACCTAGATAGTCCAAATTCCCGTTACCTAACCTAGATAATCCATTTGCCCGCTATGCAACATACATAGTCCAAGTGCCCATTCGTTAACCTAGAAATCCAAGTGCCCGCTAGGTAACCGGGACTGTCCAAGTGCCCGCTAGGTTACCTACATAGTCCAAATGCCCGCTAATTTACCTACATAGTCCAAGTGCCCGCTAGGTAACCTAGATAGTGCAAGTGCCCGCTAGGTAACCTACATAGTCCAAGTGCCCGCTAGTTAACCTAGATAGTCCAAGTGCCCGTTCGTTAACCTAGATAGTCCAAGTGCCCGCTAGGTAACCTAGACAGCCCAAGTGCCTGCTAGGTAACCTACATAGTCCAAATGCCCGTTCGTTAACCTACATAGTCCAAGGGCCCACTATTTAACTTAGATCGTCCAAGTGCCTCGGTTAACCTACATAGTCCAAGTGCCCGCAAGGTAACCTATAAAATCCAAGTTCCATCTATGTAACCTAGATAGTTCAAGGGCCCGCTAGTTAACCTACATAGTCCAAGTGCCCGCTAGGTAAACTAGATATCCAAATTCCCGCTAAGGAACCTACATAGTCCAAGTGCACGCTAGGTAAACCAGATAGTCCAAGTGCCCGCTAGTTAACCTAGATAGCCCAAGTGCCGCTAGGTAATCTATATAGTGCAAGTGTCCCCTAGTTAACCTACATAGTCCAAGTGCCCGCTAGTTTACCTAGATAGTCCAAGGGCGCGCTAGTTAACCTACATAGTCCAAGTGCCCGTTAGTTAACTTACATAGTTCAAGTGTCTGTAAGGAACATATATAGTCCAAGTGCCCGCTAGGGAAGATACAGAGTCTAAGTGCCCGCTAGGGAACCTACGTAGTCCAAGTGCCCGCTAGGGAATCTACATAGTCCAAGGGCCCGCTAGTTAACGTAGATAGTCCAAGTGCCGCTAGTTAATCTACATAGTTCAAGGGACCGCTAGTTAACCTACATAGTCCAAGTACCGGCTAGTTAACCTAGATCGTCCAAGTGTCCGCTAGTTAACCTACATAGTACAAGTGCCCGCTAGGGAACCTACATAGTCCAAGTGCCTGCTAGGGAACCTACATAGTCCAAGTGCCTGCTCTGGAACATACATAGTCCAAGTGCCCGCCAGGGAATCTACATAGTCCAAGGGCCCGCTAGTTAACGAAGATACTCCAAGTGCCTCTAGTTAATCTACATAGTTTAATGGCCCGCAAGTTAACCTACATAGTCCATGTATCCGCTAGTCAACCTAGATCGTCCAAGTGACCGCTAGTTAACTTACATAGTCCAAGGGCCCGCTAGTTAACCTACATAGTCCAAGGGCCCGCTAGTTAACCTACATCGTCCAAGGGCCCGCTAGTTAACCTACGTAGTCCAAGTGCCCCCTAGTTAACCTACATACTCCAAGTGCCCGCTAGGTAACCTAGACAGTTCAAGTGAGCACTAGGTTACCTACATAGTCCAAGTGCCCGTTCGTTTACCTACATAATCCAAGTGCCCGCTAGGTAACCAATATAGTCCAAATGCCCGCTAGGGACCCTAATAGTCCAAATGTCCGCTAGTTAACCTAGATAGTCCAAGTGCTCGCTACTTAACATAGATAGTCCAAGTGCCCACTAGTTAACCTAGATAGACCAAGTGCCCGCTAGGGAACCTATCTAGTCCAAGTGCCCGATAGGGAACCTACATAGTCCAAGTGCCCGCTAGATAACATAGATAGTCCAAGTACCCGCTAGGAAACGTACATAGTCCAAGTGCCCGCTAGGGAACGTACATAGTCCAAGTGCCCGCTAGTTAACCTAGATCGTCTAAGTGCCCGTTAGTTAACCTTGATAATCCAAGTGCCCGCTAGTTAACCTACATAGTACAAGGGACTTCTAGTTAACCTAAATAGTCCAAGTGCCCTCTAGGGGACGTACATAGTCCCAGTGCCCACTAGGTAAAATAGATATCCAAATTCTCGCTAAGGAACCTACATAGTCCAAGTGCACGCTTGTTAACCCAGATATTCCAAGTGCCCGCTAGTAAACCTAGATAGTCCAAGTGCCGCTAGGTAACCTTTATAGAGCAAGTGTCCCCTAGTTAACCTACATAGTACAAGTTCCCGCTAGGGAACCTACATAGTCCAAGTGCCTGCTAGGGAACCTACATAGTCCAAGTGCCCGCTCTGGAACATACATAGTCCAAGTGCCCGCTAGGGAATCTACATAGTCCAAGGGCCCGGTTGTTAACGTAGATACTCCAAGTGCCTCTAGTTAATCTACATAGTCTAAGGGCCCGCAAGTTAACCTACATAGTCCAAGTATCCGCTAGTTAACCTAGATCGTCCAAGTGCCCGCTAGTTAACTTACATAGTCCAAGGGCCCGCTAGTTAACCTACATAGTCCACGGGCCCGCTAGTTAACCTACATCGTCCAAGGGCCCACCAGTTAACCTACGTAGTCCAAGTGCCCCCTAGTTAACCTACATACTCCAAGTGCCCGCTAGGTAACCTAGACAGTTCAAGTGAGCACTAGGTTACCTACATAGTCCAAGTGCCCGTTCGTTTACCTACATAATCCAAGTGCCCGCTAGGTAACCAATATAGTCCAAATGCCCGCTAGGGACCCTAATAGTCCAAATGCCCGCTAGTTAACCTAGATAGTCCAAGTGCTCGCTACTTAACATAGATAGTCCAAGTGCCCACTAGTTAGCCTAGATAGACCAAGTGCCCGCTAGGGAACCTATCTAGTCCAAGTGCCCGATAGGGAACCTACATAGTCCAAGTGCCCCCTAGATAACATAGATAGTCCAAGTACCCGCTAGGAAACGTACATAGTCCAAGTGCCCGCTAGGGAACGTACATAGTCCAAGTGCCCGCTAGGTAACCTGGATAGTCCAAATGCCCGCTAGGGAACCCACATAGTCCAAGTGCCCGTTACGTAACCTAGATAGTCCAAATGCCCGCTAGGGAACCCACATAGTCCAAGTGCCCGCTAGGGAACTTACATAGTCCAAGGGCCCGCTAGGGAACCTACAAAGTCCAAGTGCCCGTTAGTTAACCTAGATAGTCCAAGTTCCCGCTAGGTAACCTAAATATTCCAAGTGCCCGTTACCTAACCTAGATAATCCAATTGCCCGCTATGCAACATACATAGTCCAAGTGCCCATTCGTTAACCTAGAAATCCAAGTGCCCGCTAGGTAACCGGGACTGTCCAAGTGCCCGCTAGGTTACCTACATAGTCCAAATGCCCGCTAATTAACCTACATAGTCCAAGTGCCCGCTAAGTAACCTAGATAGTGCAAGTGCCCGCTAGGTAACCTACATAGTCCAGGTGCCCTCTAGTTAACCTAGATAGTCCAAGTGCCCGTTCGTTAACCTAGATAGTCCAAGTGCCCGCTAGGTAACCTAGACAGTCCAAGTGCCTGCTAGGTAACCTACATAGTCCAAATGCCCGTTCGTTAACCTACATAGTCCAAGGGCCCACTATTTAACTTAGATCGTCCAAGTGCCTCGGTTAACCTACATAGTCCAAGTGCCCGCAAGGTGACCTATAAAATCCAAGTTCCATCTATGTAACCTAGATAGTCCAAGGGCCCGCTAGTTAACCTACATAGTCCAAGTGCCCGCTAGGTAAACTAGATATCCAAATTCCCGCTAAGGAACCTACATAGTCCAAGTGCACGCTAGTTAACCCAGATAGTCCAAGTGCCCGCTAGTTAACCTAGATAGTCCAAGTGCCGCTAGGTAACCTATATAGTGCAAGTGTCCCCTAGTTAACCTACATAGTCCAAGTGCCCGCTAGTTAACATAGATAGTCCAAGTGCCCGCTAGGGAACGTACATAGTCCAAGTGCCCGTTAGGTAACCTAGATAGTGCAAGTGCCCCGTAGTTAACCTACATAGCCCAAGTGGCCGCTAGGTTACCTAGATAGTCCAAGGGCGCGCTAGTTAACCAACATAGTCCAAGTGCCCGTTAATTAACTTACATAGTTCAAGTGTCCATAAGGAACATATATAGTCCAAGTGCCCGCTAGGGAACATATAGAGTCTAAGTGCCCGCTAGGGAACCTACGTAGTCCAAGTGCCCGCTAGGGAATCTACATAGTCCAAGGGCTCGCTAGTTAACGTAGATAGTACAAGTGCCGCTAGTTAATCTACATAGTTCAAGGGACCGCTAGTTAACCTACATAGTCCAAGTACCGGCTAGTTAACCTAGATCGTCTAAGTGTCCGCTAGTTAACCTACATAGTACAAGTGCCCGCTAGGGAACCTACATAGTCCAAGTGCCTGCTAGGGAACCTACATAGTCCAAGTGCCTGCTCTGGAACATACATAGTCCAAGTGCCCGCCAGGGAATCTACATAGTCCAAGGGTCCGCTAGTTAACGTAGATACTCCAACTGCCTCTAGTTAATCTACATAGTTTAAGGGCCCGCAAGTTAACCTACATAGTCCAAGTATCCGCTAGTTAACCTAGATCGTCCAAGTGCCCGCTAGTTAACTTACATAGTCCAAGGGCCCGCTTGTTAACCTACATAGTCCAAGGGCCCGCTAGTTAACCTACATCGTCCAAGGGACCGCTAGTTAACCTACGTAGTCTAAGTGCCCCCTAG
Source organism: Tenrec ecaudatus (assembly GCF_050624435.1). Lineage (NCBI taxonomy): Eukaryota > Metazoa > Chordata > Mammalia > Afrosoricida > Tenrecidae > Tenrec > Tenrec ecaudatus. Next base: position 26,191 of record NW_027458319.1, on the reverse strand, counting down.
TTAACCTACATACTCCAAGTGCCCGCTAGGTAACCTAGACAGTTCAAGTGAGCACTAGGTTACCTACATAGTCCAAGTGCCCGTTCGTTTACCTACATAATCCAAGTGCCCGCTAGGTAACCAATATAGTCTAAATGCCCGCTAGGGACCCTAATAGTCCAAATGTCCGCTAGTTAACCTAGATAGTCCAAGTGCTCGCTACTTAACATAGATAGTCCAAGTGCCCACTAGTTAACCTAGATAGACCAAGTGCCCGCTAGGGAACCTATCTAGTCCAAGTGCCCGCTAGGGAACGTACATAGTCCAAGTGCCCGCTAGATAACATAGATAGTCCAAGTACCCGCTAGGAAACGTACATAGTCCAAGTGCCCGCTAGGGAACGTACATAGTCCAAGTGCCCACTAGGCAACCTAGATAGTCCAAGAGACCGCTAGTAAACCTAGATAGTATAAGGGCCCGTTAGTTAATCTAGATAGTCCAATTTCCCGCTAGTTAACCTAGATAGTCCAAGTGCCCGCTAGTTAACCTAGATAATCCAAGTGCCCACTAGTTAACCTACATAGTACAAGGGCCTTCTAGTTAACCTAAATAGTCCAAGTGCCCGCTAGGGGACGTACATAGTCCAAGTGCCCGCTGGTAACCTACATAGTCCTAGTGCCCCCTAGTTAACCTACATTCTTCAAGTGCCCGATAGGGAAGCTACATAGTCCACGTGCCCGCTAGGTAACCTACATATTCCAAATGCCCTCTAGTTAATCTACATAGTCCAAGTGCCCGATAGGGAACCTACATAATCCAAGTGCCCGCTAGGGAACCTACATTGTCCAAGTGCCCGTTAGGTAACCTAGATAGTCCAAATGCCCGCCAGGAAACCCACATAGTCCAAGTTCCCGCTAGGGAACTTACATAGTCCAAGGGCCCGCTAGGGAATCTACACAGTCCAAGTGCCCGTTATTTAACCTAGATAGTCCAAGTGCCTGCTTGGTAACCTCGATAGTCCAACAGCCCGCTAGGTAACCGACATACCCTAAAAACCCGCTATAACGTAGATAGTTCAAGTGCCAGCTAGGTAACCTAGATAGTCTAAGGTCCCGCTAGGAAACCTACATAGTCCTAGTGCCCCCTAGTTAACCTACATTCTCCAAGTGTCCGATAGGGAACCTACATAGAACAAGTGCCCGCTAGGTAACCTACATAATCCACATGCCCGCTAGTTAATCTACATAGTCCAAGTGCCCGATAGGGAACCTACATAATCCAAGTGCCCACTAGGGAACCTACATAGTCCATTTGCCCGCTAGGTAACCTAGATAGTCCAAATGCCCGCTAGGGAACCCACATAGTCCAAGTGCCCGATAGGGAACCTACATAATCCAAGTGCCCGCTAGGGAACCTACATAGTCCAAGTGCCCGTTAGGTAACCTAGATAGTCCAAATGCCCGCTAGAGAACCCACATAGTCCAAGTGCCCACTAGGGAACTTACATAGTCCAAGGGCCCGCTAGGGAACCTACATAGTCCAAGTGCCCGTTAGTTAACCTAGATAGTCCCAATGCACGCTAGGTAACCTAGATAGTCCAACATCCCGGTAGGTAACCTACATACTCCAAGTACCCGCTAGGTAATGTAGATAGTTCAAGTGCCAGCTAGGTAACCTAGATAATCCAAGTGCCCGCTAGGTAACCTACAAAGTCTAAATTCCCGCTAAGTAATCTATATAGTCCAAATGACCGCTAGGGAGTCTACATAATCCAAATGCTCGCTAGGTAACCTAGATAGTCTAAGGGCCCGCTTGGTAACCTACATAGTCCTAGTGCCCCCTAGTTAACCTACATTTTCCAAGTGCCCGATAGGGAACCTACATAGTCCAAGTGCCTGCTAGGTAACCTACATAGTCCAAATGCCCTCGAGTTAACCTACATAGTCCAAGTGCCCGACAGGGAACCTACATAATCCAAGTGCCCGCTAGGGAACCTACATAGTCCAAGTGCCCGTTAGGTAACCTAGATAGTCCAAATGCCCGCCAGGAAACCCACATAGTCCAAGTGCCCGCTAGGGAACTTACATAGTCCAAGGGCCCGCTAGGGAACCTACACAGTCCAAGTGTCCGTTAGTTAACCTAGATAGTCCAAGTGCCCGCTTGGTAACCTAGATAGTCCAACAGCCCTCTAGGTAACCTACATACTCCAAGAACCCGCTATAACGTAGATAGTTCAAGTGCCAGCTAGGTAACCTAGATAGTCCACGTGCCGCTAGGTAACCTACAAAGTCTAAGTGCCCGCTAGGTAATCTATATAGTCCAAAGCCCGCTAGGGATCTACATAGTCCAAGGGCACACTAGTTAACGTAGATCGTCCAAGTGCCGCTAGTTAATCTACATAGTCCAAGGGCCCGCTAGTTAACCTACATAGTCCACGGGCCCGCTAGTTAACCTACATCGTCCAAGGGCCCACCAGTTAACCTACGTAGTCCAAGTGCCCCCTAGTTAACCTACATACTCCAAGTGCCCGCTAGGTAACCTAGACAGTTCAAGTGAGCACTAGGTTACCTACATAGTCCAAGTGCCCGTTCGTTTACCTACATAATCCAAGTGCCCGCTAGGTAACCAATATAGTCCAAATGCCCGCTAGGGACCCTAATAGTCCAAATGCCCGCTAGTTAACCTAGATAGTCCAAGTGCTCGCTACTTAACATAGATAGTCCAAGTGCCCACTAGTTAGCCTAGATAGACCAAGTGCCCGCTAGGGAACCTATCTAGTCCAAGTGCCCGATAGGGAACCTACATAGTCCAAGTGCCCCCTAGATAACATAGATAGTCCAAGTACCCGCTAGGAAACGTACATAGTCCAAGTGCCCGCTAGGGAACGTACATAGTCCAAGTGCCCGCTAGGTAACCTGGATAGTCCAAATGCCCGCTAGGGAACCCACATAGTCCAAGTGCCCGTTACGTAACCTAGATAGTCCAAATGCCCGCTAGGGAACCCACATAGTCCAAGTGCCCGCTAGGGAACTTACATAGTCCAAGGGCCCGCTAGGGAACCTACAAAGTCCAAGTGCCCGTTAGTTAACCTAGATAGTCCAAGTTCCCGCTAGGTAACCTAAATATTCCAAGTGCCCGTTACCTAACCTAGATAATCCAATTGCCCGCTATGCAACATACATAGTCCAAGTGCCCATTCGTTAACCTAGAAATCCAAGTGCCCGCTAGGTAACCGGGACTGTCCAAGTGCCCGCTAGGTTACCTACATAGTCCAAATGCCCGCTAATTAACCTACATAGTCCAAGTGCCCGCTAAGTAACCTAGATAGTGCAAGTGCCCGCTAGGTAACCTACATAGTCCAGGTGCCCTCTAGTTAACCTAGATAGTCCAAGTGCCCGTTCGTTAACCTAGATAGTCCAAGTGCCCGCTAGGTAACCTAGACAGTCCAAGTGCCTGCTAGGTAACCTACATAGTCCAAATGCCCGTTCGTTAACCTACATAGTCCAAGGGCCCACTATTTAACTTAGATCGTCCAAGTGCCTCGGTTAACCTACATAGTCCAAGTGCCCGCAAGGTGACCTATAAAATCCAAGTTCCATCTATGTAACCTAGATAGTCCAAGGGCCCGCTAGTTAACCTACATAGTCCAAGTGCCCGCTAGGTAAACTAGATATCCAAATTCCCGCTAAGGAACCTACATAGTCCAAGTGCACGCTAGTTAACCCAGATAGTCCAAGTGCCCGCTAGTTAACCTAGATAGTCCAAGTGCCGCTAGGTAACCTATATAGTGCAAGTGTCCCCTAGTTAACCTACATAGTCCAAGTGCCCGCTAGTTAACATAGATAGTCCAAGTGCCCGCTAGGGAACGTACATAGTCCAAGTGCCCGTTAGGTAACCTAGATAGTGCAAGTGCCCCGTAGTTAACCTACATAGCCCAAGTGGCCGCTAGGTTACCTAGATAGTGCAAGGGCGCGCTAGTTAACCAACATAGTCCAAGTGCCCGTTAATTAACTTACATAGTTCAAGTGTCCATAAGGAACATATATAGTCCAAGTGCCCGCTAGGGAACATATAGAGTCTAAGTGCCCGCTAGGGAACCTACGTAGTCCAAGTGCCCGCTAGGGAATCTACATAGTCCAAGGGCTCGCTAGTTAACGTAGATAGTACAAGTGCCGCTAGTTAATCTACATAGTTCAAGGGACCGCTAGTTAACCTACATAGTCCAAGTACCGGCTAGTTAACCTAGATCGTCTAAGTGTCCGCTAGTTAACCTACATAGTACAAGTGCCCGCTAGGGAACCTACATAGTCCAAGTGCCTGCTAGGGAACCTACATAGTCCAAGTGCCTGCTCTGGAACATACATAGTCCAAGTGCCCGCCAGGGAATCTACATAGTCCAAGGGTCCGCTAGTTAACGTAGATACTCCAACTGCCTCTAGTTAATCTACATAGTTTAAGGGCCCGCAAGTTAACCTACATAGTCCAAGTATCCGCTAGTTAACCTAGATCGTCCAAGTGCCCGCTAGTTAACTTACATAGTCCAAGGGCCCGCTTGTTAACCTACATAGTCCAAGGGCCCGCTAGTTAACCTACATCGTCCAAGGGACCGCTAGTTAACCTACGTAGTCTAAGTGCCCCCTAGTTAACCTACATACTCCAAGTGCCCGCTAGGTAACCTAGACAGTTCAAGTGAGCACTAGGTTACCTACATAGTCCAAGTGCCCGTTCGTTTACCTACATAATCCAAGTGCCCGCTAGGTAACCAATATAGTCTAAATGCCCGCTAGGGACCCTAATAGTCCAAATGTCCGCTAGTTAACCTAGATAGTCCAAGTGCTCGCTACTTAACATAGATAGTCCAAGTGCCCACTAGTTAACCTAGATAGACCAAGTGCCCGCTAGGGAACCTATCTAGTCCAAGTGCCCGCTAGGGAACCTACATAGTCCAAGTGCCCGCTAGATAACATAGATAGTCCAAGTACCCGCTAGGAAACGTACATAGTCCAAGTGCCCGCTAGGGAACGTACATAGTCCAAGTGCCCACTAGGCAACCTAGATAGTCCAAGAGACCGCTAGTAAACCTAGATAGTATAAGGGCCCGTTAGTTAATCTAGATAGTCCAATTGCCCGCTAGTTAACCTAGATAGTCCAAGTGCCCGCTAGTTAACCTAGATCGTCTAAGTGCCCGCTAGTTAACCTAGATAATCCAAGTGCCCACTAGTTAACCTACATAGTACAAGGGCCTTCTAGTTAACCTAAATAGTCCAAGTGCCCGCTAGGGGACGTACATAGTCCAAGTGCCCGCTGGTAACCTACATAGTCCTAGTACCCCCTAGTTAACCTACATTCTTCAAGTGCCCGATAGGGAAGCTACATAGTCCACGTGCCCGCTAGGTAACCTACATATTCCAAATGCCCTCTAGTTAATCTACATAGTCCAAGTGCCCGATAGGGAACCTACATAATCCAAGTGCCCGCTAGGGAACCTACATTGTCCAAGTGCCCGTTAGGTAACCTAGATAGTCCAAATGCCCGCCAGGAAACCCACATAGTCCAAGTTCCCGCTAGGGAACTTACATAGTCCAAGGGCCCGCTAGGGAATCTACACAGTCCAAGTGCCCGTTATTTAACCTAGATAGTCCAAGTGCCTGCTTGGTAACCTCGATAGTCCAACAGCCCGCTAGGTAACCGACATACCCTAAAAACCCGCTATAACGTAGATAGTTCAAGTGCCAGCTAGGTAACCTAGATAGTCTAAGGGCCCGCTAGGAAACCTACATAGTCCTAGTGCCCCCTAGTTAACCTACATTCTCCAAGTGTCCGATAGGGAACCTACATAGAACAAGTGCCCGCTAGGTAACCTACATAATCCACATGCCCGCTAGTTAATCTACATAGTCCAAGTGCCCGATAGGGAACCTACATAATCCAAGTGCCCACTAGGGAACCTACATAGTCCATGTGCCCGCTAGGTAACCTAGATAGTCCAAATGCCCGCTAGGGAACCCACATAGTCCAAGTGCCCGATAGGGAACCTACATAATCCAAGTGCCCGCTAGGGAACCTACATAGTCCAAGTGCCCGTTAGGTAACCTAGATAGTCCAAATGCCCGCTAGAGAACCCACATAGTCCAAGTGCCCACTAGGGAACTTACATAGTCCAAGGGCCCGCTAGGGAACCTACATAGTCCAAGTGCCCGTTAGTTAACCTAGATAGTCCCAATGCACGCTAGGTAACCTAGATAGTCCAACATCCCGGTAGGTAACCTACATACTCCAAGTACCCGCTAGGTAATGTAGATAGTTCAAGTGCCAGCTAGGTAACCTAGATAATCCAAGTGCCCGCTAGGTAACCTACAAAGTCTAAGTTCCCGCTAAGTAATCTATATAGTCCAAATGACCGCTAGGGAGTCTACATAATCCAAATGCTCGCTAGGTAACCTAGATAGTCTAAGGGCCCGCTTGGTAACCTACATAGTCCTAGTGCCCCCTAGTTAACCTACATTTTCCAAGTGCCCGATAGGGAACCTACATAGTCCAAGTGCCTGCTAGGTAACCTACATAGTCCAAATGCCCTCGAGTTAACCTACATAGTCCAAGTGCCCGACAGGGAACCTACATAATCCAACTGCCCGCTAGGGAACCTACATAGTCCAAGTGCCCGTTAGGTAACCTAGATAGTCCAAATGCCCGCCAGGAAACCCTCATAGTCCAAGTGCCCGCTAGGGAACTTACATAGTCCAAGGGCCCGCTAGGGAACCTACACAGTCCAAGTGTCCGTTAGTTAACCTAGATAGTCCAAGTGCCCGCTTGGTAACCTAGATAGTCCAACAGCCCTCTAGGTAACCTACATACTCCAAGAACCCGCTATAACGTAGATAGTTCAAGTGCCAGCTAGGTAACCTAGATAGTCCACGTGCCACTAGGTAACCTACAAAGTCTAAGTGCCCGCTAGGTAATCTATATAGTCCAAAGCCCGCTAGGGATCTACATAGTCCAAGGGCACACTAGTTAACGTAGATCGTCCAAGTGCCGCTAGTTAATCTACATAGTCCAAGGGCCCGCTAGTTAACCCACATACTCCAAGTACCCGCTAAGAAACCTTCATAATCCAAGTGCCCGCTAGTTAACCTAGATAGTCCAAGTGCCCTCTAGTTAACCTAGATCCTCCAAGTGCCCGCTAAGAAACCTAGATATTCAAAGTGCCCGTTACCTAACCTAGATAGTCCAATTGCCCGCTAGGTTACCTACATAGTCCAAATGCCCGTTCGGTAACCTAGATAGTGCAAGTGCCCGGTAGGTAACCTAGATAGTCCAAGGGACCGCTAGTTAACCTACATAGTCCAAGTGCCCGGTAGTTAACTTACGTAGTTCAAGTGTCCGTAGGGAACATACAGTGTCCAAGTGCCCATTAGGGAACCTACATAGTCCTAGTGCCCGCTAGTTAATTTACATAGTTCAAGGACCCCTAGTTAACCTACATAATCCAAGTACCCGCTAGTTAACCTAGATCGTCCAAGGGTCCGCTAATTAACCTACATATTACAAGTGCCCACTAGGGAACCTAGATAGTCTAAGTGCCCGCTCTGGAACCTACATAGTCCAAGTGACTACTAGGGAACCTACATAGTCCAAGTGCCCGCTCTGGATCATCCATAGTCCAAGTGCCGCTAGTTAACCTACATAGTCCAAGTACCCGCTAGTTAACCTAGATCGTCCAAGGGCCCGCTAGTTAACCTACATAGTCCAAGTGCCCGCTAGGTAACCTAGATAGTCCAATTGCCCGTTAGCTATCCTAGATTGTCGAAATGTCCGCTAGTTAACCTACATAGTCCAAGTGCCCGTTGGTTAACCTAGATAGGCCAAGTGCCCGCTAGGTAACCTAGACAGTCCAAGTGCCCGCTAGGTTACGTACAATATCCAAGTGCCCGTTCGTTAACCTACATATCCAAGTACCCGCTAGGTAACCAATATAGTAAAAATGCCCGCCGGGGCCCTAATAGTCTATATGCCCGCTAGTTAACCTAGATAGTCCAAGTGCTCACGAGTTAACATAGATAGACCAAGTGCCAGCTAGGGAACCTATCTAGTCCAAGTACCCACTAGGAAACGTACATAGTCCAAGTGCCCGCTAGGTATAACGTACATAGTCCAAGTGCCCGCTAGGTAACTTAGATAGTCCAAGTGCACGCTAGGGAACGTACATAGTCCAAGTGCCTGCAAGGTAACCTAGATAGTTCAAGTGCCCACTAGTTAACCTACATAGTCCAGGTTCCCCCTAGGTAACCTAGATAGTCCAAGGGCCCGCTAGGTAACCTACATTGTCCTGGTTCCCCCTAGTTAACCTACATTCTCCAAGTGCCCGATAGGGAACCTACATAGTCCAAGTACCCGCTAGGTAACCTAGATAGTCCAAATGCCCGCTAGGGAACCCACATAGTCCAAGTGCCCGCTAGGGAACTTATATAGTCCAAGGGCCCGCTACGGATCCTACATAGTCCAAGTGCCCGTTAGTTAACCTAGATAGTCCAAGTGCCCCCTAGGTAACCTAGATACTGCAACAGCCCGGTAGGTAACCTACATACTCCAAGTATCCGCTAGGTAACATAGATAGTTCAAGTGCCTGCTAGGTAACCTAGATAGTCCTAGTGCCTGCGAGGTAACCTACAAAATCTAAGTGCCCGCTAGGTAATCTATATAGTCCAAATGACCGCTAGGGAGCCTACATAGTCCAAATGCCCGCTAGGTAACCTAGATAGTCTAAGGGCCCTCTAGGTAACCTACATAGTCCTAGTGTCCCTTAGTTAACCTACATTTTCCAAGTGCCCGATAGGGAACCTACATAGTCCAAGTGCCAGCTAGGTAACCTACATAGTCCAAATGCCTTCTAGTTAACCTACATAGTCCACGTGCCCGATAGGGAACTTACATAATCCAAGTGCCCGCTAGGGAACCTACTTAGCCCAAGTGCCCGTTAAGTAACCTAGGTAGTCCAAATGCCCGCCAGGAAACCCACATAGTCCAAGTGCCCGCTAGGGAACTTACATAGGCCAAGGGCCCGCTAGGGAACCTACATAGTCCAAGTGCCCGTTAGTTAACCTAGATAGTCCAAGTGCCCTCTTGGTAACCTAGATAGTCCAACAGCCCGCTAGGTAACCTACATACTCCAAGAACCCGCTAGGTAACGTAGATAGTTCAAGTGCCAGCTAGGTAACCTACAGAGTCTAAGTGCCCGCTAGGTTATCTATATGGTCCAAATGCCCGCCAGGGAACCTACATAGTCCACGTGCCCGCTAGGTAACCTAGATAATCCAAGTGCCCGCTAGTTAACCTAGATAGTCCAAGTACCCGCTAGTTAACCTAGATTGGCCAATTGTCCGCTAGTTAACCTACATAGTCCAAGTGCCCGCTAGGTAACCTGGATAGTCCAAGTGCCCTTTAGGGAACCTACATAGTCCAAGTGCCCGCTAGGGAACCTACATAGTCCAATTGCCCGCTCTGGAACATACATAGTCCAAGTCCCCATTAGTTAACATAGATAATCCAAGTGCCCGCTAGGTAACCTATATAGTCCAAATGCCCGCTAGGGAACCTACATAGTCCAAGTGCCCGCTAGTTAACCTAGATAGTCCAAGTGCCCGCTAGTTAACCTAGATAGTCCAAGTGCCCGCTAGTTAACCAGGATCATCAAAGTGCCCTCTAGTTAACTTACATAGTCCAAAGGCCTGCTAGTTAACCTACATAGACCCAGGGCCCGCTAGTTAACCTACATAGTCCAAGTCCCCGCTAGGTAACCTAGACAGTCCAAGTGACCATTAGGTTACCTACATAGTCCAAGTGCCCGTTCGTTAACCTACATAATCCAAGTGCCCGGTAGGTAACGTCGATAGCCCAAGTGCCTGCTAGGGAACGTACATATTCCAAGTGCCAGCTAAGTAACCTAGATAGTCCAAGAGCCCACTAGTTAACCTACATAGTCCAAGTGCCTGCTAGGTAAACTACATAGTCCAAGTTCCCACTAGGTAACCTAGACAGTCCAATTGCCCGCTAGTTAACCTAGACAGTCCAAGTTCCCGATAGGGAACCTACATAGTCCCAGTGCTCGCTAGGGAACCTACATAGTCCAAGTGCTCGCTAGGCATCCTACATAGTCCAAATGCCCGTTAGTTAACCTAGATAGTCAAAGTGCCTGGTAGGTAACGTAAATAGTCCAAGTGCCCGCTAGGGAACTTACATAGTCCAAGTGCCCGCTAGGTAACCTAGATTGTGCAATTGCCCGTTAGCTAACCTAGATAGTCGAAGTGTCCGCTAGTTAACCTACATAGTCCAAGTGCCCGTTGGTTAACCTAGATAGGCCAAGTGCCCGCTAGGTAACCTAGACAGTCCAAGTGACCGCTAGATACCTACATAGTCCAAGTGCCAGTTAGGTAACCTAGATAGTCCAAGTGCCCACTAGGTAACCTAAATAATCCAAATGCCCACTAGGGAAACTACATAGTCCATGTGCCCGCTAGTTAACCTAGATAGTCCTAGTGCCCGCTAGTAAACCTAGATAAAATAAGGGCCCGTTAGTTAATCTAGATAATCCAAGTGCCAGCTAGTTAACCTACATAGTCCATGGGCCCTCTAGTTAACCTAGATAGTCCAAGTGCCCGCTAGGGGACGTACATAGTCCAAGTGCCCGCTAGGTTACCTAGATAGTCCAAGTGCCCGCCAAGGTATGTACATAGTTCAAGTGTCCGCTAGGTAACCTAGATTGTCCAAGTGTCCGCTAGTTAACCTACATAGTCCAAGTGCCCGCTAAGTAACCTAGATAGTCCAAGGTCCTGCTAGTTAACCTACATTGTCCAATGTCCGAAAGGGAACCTACATAGTCCAAGTGCCCGCTGAGGAACCTACATAGTCCAAGTGCCCGATAGGGAACCTACATATTCCAAGTGCCCGTTAGGGAACCTAGATAGTCCAAGTGCCCGTAGGGAACCTATATAGTCCAAGTGCCCGCTAGGGAACCTACATACTCAAAATGCCCGCTAGGGAACCTGCATTATACAAGTGCCCGCTAATTAACCTAGATAGTCCACGTGCCCGCTAGTTAACCTAGATAGTCCAAGTGCCTGATAGTTAACCTACATAGTCCAGTGCCTGATAGGGAACCTACATAGTCCAAGTGCCCGCAGAGGAACCTACATAGTCCAAGTGCCTGTTAGGGAACCTAGATAGTCCAAGCCCGTAGGGAACCTAGATAGTCCAAGTGCCCGCTAGGGAACCTACATAGTAAAAGTGCCCGCTAGGGAAAATGCTTTGTGCAAGTGCCCGCTAGTTAACCTAGATAGTCAAAGTGCCCGCTAGTTAACCTAGATAGTCGAAGTGCCCGATAGTTAACCTACATAATCCAAGGTCAGCTAGTTAACCTAGATAGTCCAAGTGCCCGCTAGTTAACCTACATAGTCCAAGTGCCTGCTAGTTAACCTACATAGTCCAAGGCCCCGCTAGTTAACCTAGATATTCCAAGTGCCCGCTAGTTAACCTAGATCGTCCAAGTGCCCGCTAGTTAACTTACATAGTCCAAGGGCCCGCTAGTTAACCTACATAGTCCACGGGCCCGCTAGTTAACCTACATCGTCCAAGGGCCCACCAGTTAACCTACGTAGTCCAAGTGCCCCCTAGTTAACCTACATACTCCAAGTGCCCGCTAGGTAACCTAGACAGTTCAAGTGAGCACTAGGTTACCTACATAGTCCAAGTGCCCGTTCGTTTACCTACATAATCCAAGTGCCCGCTAGGTAACCAATATAGTCCAAATGCCCGCTAGGGACCCTAATAGTCCAAATGCCCGCTAGTTAACCTAGATAGTCCAAGTGCTCGCTACTTAACATAGATAGTCCAAGTGCCCACTAGTTAGCCTAGATAGACCAAGTGCCCGCTAGGGAACCTATCTAGTCCAAGTGCCCGATAGGGAACCTACATAGTCCAAGTGCCCCCTAGATAACATAGATAGTCCAAGTACCCGCTAGGAAACGTACATAGTCCAAGTGCCCGCTAGGGAACGTACATAGTCCAAGTGCCCGCTAGGTAACCTGGATAGTCCAAATGCCCGCTAGGGAACCCACATAGTCCAAGTGCCCGTTACGTAACCTAGATAGTCCAAATGCCCGCTAGGGAACCCACATAGTCCAAGTGCCCGCTAGGGAACTTACATAGTCCAAGGGCCCGCTAGGGAACCTACAAAGTCCAAGTGCCCGTTAGTTAACCTAGATAGTCCAAGTTCCCGCTAGGTAACCTAAATATTCCAAGTGCCCGTTACCTAACCTAGATAATCCAATTGCCCGCTATGCAACATACATAGTCCAAGTGCCCATTCGTTAACCTAGAAATCCAAGTGCCCGCTAGGTAACCGGGACTGTCCAAGTGCCCGCTAGGTTACCTACATAGTCCAAATGCCCGCTAATTAACCTACATAGTCCAAGTGCCCGCTAAGTAACCTAGATAGTGCAAGTGCCCGCTAGGTAACCTACATAGTCCAGGTGCCCTCTAGTTAACCTAGATAGTCCAAGTGCCCGTTCGTTAACCTAGATAGTCCAAGTGCCCGCTAGGTAACCTAGACAGTCCAAGTGCCTGCTAGGTAACCTACATAGTCCAAATGCCCGTTCGTTAACCTACATAGTCCAAGGGCCCACTATTTAACTTAGATCGTCCAAGTGCCTCGGTTAACCTACATAGTCCAAGTGCCCGCAAGGTGACCTATAAAATCCAAGTTCCATCTATGTAACCTAGATAGTCCAAGGGCCCGCTAGTTAACCTACATAGTCCAAGTGCCCGCTAGGTAAACTAGATATCCAAATTCCCGCTAAGGAACCTACATAGTCCAAGTGCACGCTAGTTAACCCAGATAGTCCAAGTGCCCGCTAGTTAACCTAGATAGTCCAAGTGCCGCTAGGTAACCTATATAGTGCAAGTGTCCCCTAGTTAACCTACATAGTCCAAGTGCCCGCTAGTTAACATAGATAGTCCAAGTGCCCGCTAGGGAACGTACATAGTCCAAGTGCCCGTTAGGTAACCTAGATAGTGCAAGTGCCCCGTAGTTAACCTACATAGCCCAAGTGGCCGCTAGGTTACCTAGATAGTCCAAGGGCGCGCTAGTTAACCAACATAGTCCAAGTGCCCGTTAATTAACTTACATAGTTCAAGTGTCCATAAGGAACATATATAGTCCAAGTGCCCGCTAGGGAACATATAGAGTCTAAGTGCCCGCTAGGGAACCTACGTAGTCCAAGTGCCCGCTAGGGAATCTACATAGTCCAAGGGCTCGCTAGTTAACGTAGATAGTACAAGTGCCGCTAGTTAATCTACATAGTTCAAGGGACCGCTAGTTAACCTACATAGTCCAAGTACCGGCTAGTTAACCTAGATCGTCTAAGTGTCCGCTAGTTAACCTACATAGTACAAGTGCCCGCTAGGGAACCTACATAGTCCAAGTGCCTGCTAGGGAACCTACATAGTCCAAGTGCCTGCTCTGGAACATACATAGTCCAAGTGCCCGCCAGGGAATCTACATAGTCCAAGGGTCCGCTAGTTAACGTAGATACTCCAACTGCCTCTAGTTAATCTACATAGTTTAAGGGCCCGCAAGTTAACCTACATAGTCCAAGTATCCGCTAGTTAACCTAGATCGTCCAAGTGCCCGCTAGTTAACTTACATAGTCCAAGGGCCCGCTTGTTAACCTACATAGTCCAAGGGCCCGCTAGTTAACCTACATCGTCCAAGGGACCGCTAGTTAACCTACGTAGTCTAAGTGCCCCCTAGTTAACCTACATACTCCAAGTGCCCGCTAGGTAACCTAGACAGTTCAAGTGAGCACTAGGTTACCTACATAGTCCAAGTGCCCGTTCGTTTACCTACATAATCCAAGTGCCCGCTAGGTAACCAATATAGTCTAAATGCCCGCTAGGGACCCTAATAGTCCAAATGTCCGCTAGTTAACCTAGATAGTCCAAGTGCTCGCTACTTAACATAGATAGTCCAAGTGCCCACTAGTTAACCTAGATAGACCAAGTGCCCGCTAGGGAACCTATCTAGTCCAAGTGCCCGCTAGGGAACGTACATAGTCCAAGTGCCCGCTAGATAACATAGATAGTCCAAGTACCCGCTAGGAAACGTACATAGTCCAAGTGCCCGCTAGGGAACGTACATAGTCCAAGTGCCCACTAGGCAACCTAGATAGTCCAAGAGACCGCTAGTAAACCTAGATAGTATAAGGGCCCGTTAGTTAATCTGATAGTCCAATTGCCCGCTAGTTAACCTAGATAGTCCAAGTGCCCGCTAGTTAACCTAGATAATCCAAGTGCCCACTAGTTAACCTACATAGTACAAGGGCCTTCTAGTTAACCTAAATAGTCCAAGTGCCCGCTAGGGGACGTACATAGTCCAAGTGCCCGCTGGTAACCTACATAGTCCTAGTGCCCCCTAGTTAACCTACATTCTTCAAGTGCCCGATAGGGAAGCTACATAGTCCACGTGCCCGCTAGGTAACCTACATATTCCAAATGCCCTCTAGTTAATCTACATAGTCCAAGTGCCCGATAGGGAACCTACATAATCCAAGTGCCCGCTAGGGAACCTACATTGTCCAAGTGCCCGTTAGGTAACCTAGATAGTCCAAATGCCCGCCAGGAAACCCACATAGTCCAAGTTCCCGCTAGGGAACTTACATAGTCCAAGGGCCCGCTAGGGAATCTACACAGTCCAAGTGCCCGTTATTTAACCTAGATAGTCCAAGTGCCTGCTTGGTAACCTCGATAGTCCAACAGCCCGCTAGGTAACCGACATACCCTAAAAACCCGCTATAACGTAGATAGTTCAAGTGCCAGCTAGGTAACCTAGATAGTCTAAGGGCCCGCTAGGAAACCTACATAGTCCTAGTGCCCCCTAGTTAACCTACATTCTCCAAGTGTCCGATAGGGAACCTACATAGAACAAGTGCCCGCTAGGTAACCTACATAATCCACATGCCCGCTAGTTAATCTACATAGTCCAAGTGCCCGATAGGGAACCTACATAATCCAAGTGCCCACTAGGGAACCTACATAGTCCATGTGCCCGCTAGGTAACCTAGATAGTCCAAATGCCCGCTAGGGAACCCACATAGTCCAAGTGCCCGATAGGGAACCTACATAATCCAAGTGCCCGCTAGGGAACCTACATAGTCCAAGTGCCCGTTAGGTAACCTAGATAGTCCAAATGCCCGCTAGAGAACCCACATAGTCCAAGTGCCCACTAGGGAACTTACATAGTCCAAGGGCCCGCTAGGGAACCTACATAGTCCAAGTGCCCGTTAGTTAACCTAGATAGTCCCAATGCACGCTAGGTAACCTAGATAGTCCAACATCCCGGTAGGTAACCTACATACTCCAAGTACCCGCTAGGTAATGTAGATAGTTCAAGTGCCAGCTAGGTAACCTAGATAATCCAAGTGCCCGCTAGGTAACCTACAAAGTCTAAGTTCCCGCTAAGTAATCTATATAGTCCAAATGACCGCTAGGGAGTCTACATAATCCAAATGCTCGCTAGGTAACCTAGATAGTCTAAGGGCCCGCTTGGTAACCTACATAGTCCTAGTGCCCCCTAGTTAACCTACATTTTCCAAGTGCCCGATAGGGAACCTACATAGTCCAAGTGCCTGCTAGGTAACCTACATAGTCCAAATGCCCTCGAGTTAACCTACATAGTCCAAGTGCCCGACAGGGAACCTACATAATCCAAGTGCCCGCTAGGGAACCTACATAGTCCAAGTGCCCGTTAGGTAACCTAGATAGTCCAAATGCCCGCCAGGAAACCCTCATAGTCCAAGTGCCCGCTAGGGAACTTACATAGTCCAAGGGCCCGCTAGGGAACCTACACAGTCCAAGTGTCCGTTAGTTAACCTAGATAGTCCAAGTGCCCGCTTGGTAACCTAGATAGTCCAACAGCCCTCTAGGTAACCTACATACTCCAAGAACCCGCTATAACGTAGATAGTTCAAGTGCCAGCTAGGTAACCTAGATAGTCCACGTGCCGCTAGGTAACCTACAAAGTCTAAGTGCCCGCTAGGTAATCTATATAGTCCAAAGCCCGCTAGGGATCTACATAGTCCAAGGGCACACTAGTTAACGTAGATCGTCCAAGTGCCGCTAGTTAATCTACATAGTCCAAGGGCCCGCTAGTTAACCTACATAGTCCACGGGCCCGCTAGTTAACCTACATCGTCCAAGGGCCCACCAGTTAACCTACGTAGTCCAAGTGCCCCCTAGTTAACCTACATACTCCAAGTGCCCGCTAGGTAACCTAGACAGTTCAAGTGAGCACTAGGTTACCTACATAGTCCAAGTGCCCGTTCGTTTACCTACATAATCCAAGTGCCCGCTAGGTAACCAATATAGTCCAAATGCCCGCTAGGGACCCTAATAGTCCAAATGCCCGCTAGTTAACCTAGATAGTCCAAGTGCTCGCTACTTAACATAGATAGTCCAAGTGCCCACTAGTTAGCCTAGATAGACCAAGTGCCCGCTAGGGAACCTATCTAGTCAAAGTGCCCGATAGGGAACCTACATAGTCCAAGTGCCCCCTAGATAACATAGATAGTCCAAGTACCCGCTAGGAAACGTACATAGTCCACGTGCCCGCTAGGGAACGTACATAGTCCAAGTGCCCGCTAGGTAACCTGGATAGTCCAAATGCCCGCTAGGGAACCCACATAGTCCAAGTGCCCGTTACGTAACCTAGATAGTCCAAATGCCCGCTAGGGAACCCACATAGTCCAAGTGCCCGCTAGGGAACTTACATAGTCCAAGGGCCCGCTAGGGAACCTACAAAGTCCAAGTGCCCGTTAGTTAACCTAGATAGTCCAAGTTCCCGCTAGGTAACCTAAATATTCCAAGTGCCCGTTACCTAACCTAGATAATCCAATTGCCCGCTATGCAACATACATAGTCCAAGTGCCCATTCGTTAACCTAGAAATCCAAGTGCCCGCTAGGTAACCGGGACTGTCCAAGTGCCCGCTAGGTTACCTACATAGTCCAAATGCCCGCTAATTAACCTACATAGTCCAAGTGCCCGCTAAGTAACCTAGATAGTGCAAGTGCCCGCTAGGTAACCTACATAGTCCAGGTGCCCTCTAGTTAACCTAGATAGTCCAAGTGCCCGTTCGTTAACCTAGATAGTCCAAGTGCCCGCTAGGTAACCTAGACAGTCCAAGTGCCTGCTAGGTAACCTACATAGTCCAAATGCCCGTTCGTTAACCTACATAGTCCAAGGGCCCACTATTTAACTTAGATCGTCCAAGTGCCTCGGTTAACCTACATAGTCCAAGTGCCCGCAAGGTGACCTATAAAATCCAAGTTCCATCTATGTAACCTAGATAGTCCAAGGGCCCGCTAGTTAACCTACATAGTCCAAGTGCCCGCTAGGTAAACTAGATATCCAAATTCCCGCTAAGGAACCTACATAGTCCAAGTGCACGCTAGTTAACCCAGATAGTCCAAGTGCCCGCTAGTTAACCTAGATAGTCCAAGTGCCGCTAGGTAACCTATATAGTGCAAGTGTCCCCTAGTTAACCTACATAGTCCAAGTGCCCGCTAGTTAACATAGATAGTCCAAGTGCCCGCTAGGGAACGTACATAGTCCAAGTGCCCGTTAGGTAACCTAGATAGTGCAAGTGCCCCGTAGTTAACCTACATAGCCCAAGTGGCCGCTAGGTTACCTAGATAGTCCAAGGGCGCGCTAGTTAACCAACATAGTCCAAGTGCCCGTTAATTAACTTACATAGTTCAAGTGTCCATAAGGAACATATATAGTCCAAGTGCCCGCTAGGGAACATATAGAGTCTAAGTGCCCGCTAGGGAACCTACGTAGTCCAAGTGCCCGCTAGGGAATCTACATAGTCCAAGGGCTCGCTAGTTAACGTAGATAGTACAAGTGCCGCTAGTTAATCTACATAGTTCAAGGGACCGCTAGTTAACCTACATAGTCCAAGTACCGGCTAGTTAACCTAGATCGTCTAAGTGTCCGCTAGTTAACCTACATAGTACAAGTGCCCGCTAGGGAACCTACATAGTCCAAGTGCCTGCTAGGGAACCTACATAGTCCAAGTGCCTGCTCTGGAACATACATAGTCCAAGTGCCCGCCAGGGAATCTACATAGTCCAAGGGTCCGCTAGTTAACGTAGATACTCCAACTGCCTCTAGTTAATCTACATAGTTTAAGGGCCCGCAAGTTAACCTACATAGTCCAAGTATCCGCTAGTTAACCTAGATCGTCCAAGTGCCCGCTAGTTAACTTACATAGTCCAAGGGCCCGCTTGTTAACCTACATAGTCCAAGGGCCCGCTAGTTAACCTACATCGTCCAAGGGACCGCTAGTTAACCTACGTAGTCTAAGTGCCCCCTAGTTAACCTACATACTCCAAGTGCCCGCTAGGTAACCTAGACAGTTCAAGTGAGCACTAGGTTACCTACATAGTCCAAGTGCCCGTTCGTTTACCTACATAATCCAAGTGCCCGCTAGGTAACCAATATAGTCTAAATGCCCGCTAGGGACCCTAATAGTCCAAATGTCCGCTAGTTAACCTAGATAGTCCAAGTGCTCGCTACTTAACATAGATAGTCCAAGTGCCCACTAGTTAACCTAGATAGACCAAGTGCCCGCTAGGGAACCTATCTAGTCCAAGTGCCCGATAGGGAACCTACATAGTCCAAGTGCCCGCTAGATAACATAGATAGTCCAAGTACCCGCTAGGAAACGTACATAGTCCAAGTGCCCGCTAGGGAACGTACATAGTCCAAGTGCCCACTAGGCAACCTAGATAGTCCAAGAGACCGCTAGTAAACCTAGATAGTATAAGGGCCCGTTAGTTAATCTAGATAGTCCAATTGCCCGCTAGTTAACCTAGATAGTCCAAGTGCCCGCTAGTTAACCTAGATCGTCTAAGTGCCCGCTAGTTAACCTAGATAATCCAAGTGCCCACTAGTTAACCTACATAGTACAAGGGCCTTCTAGTTAACCTAAATAGTCCAAGTGCCCGCTAGGGGACGTACATAGTCCAAGTGCCCGCTGGTAACCTACATAGTCCGAGTGCCCCCTAGTTAACCTACATTCTTCAAGTGCCCGATAGGGAAGCTACATAGTCCACGTGCCCGCTAGGTAACCTACATATTCCAAATGCCCTCTAGTTAATCTACATAGTCCAAGTGCCCGATAGGGAACCTACATAATCCAAGTGCCCGCTAGGGAACCTACATTGTCCAAGTGCCCGTTAGGTAACCTAGATAGTCCAAATGCCCGCCAGGAAACCCACATAGTCCAAGTTCCCGCTAGGGAACTTACATAGTCCAAGGGCCCGCTAGGGAATCTACACAGTCCAAGTGCCCGTTATTTAACCTAGATAGTCCAAGTGCCTGCTTGGTAACCTCGATAGTCCAACAGCCCGCTAGGTAACCGACATACCCTAAAAACCCGCTATAACGTAGATAGTTCAAGTGCCAGCTAGGTAACCTAGATAGTCTAAGGGCCCGCTAGGAAACCTACATAGTCCTAGTGCCCCCTAGTTAACCTACATTCTCCAAGTGTCCGATAGGGAACCTACATAGAACAAGTGCCCGCTAGGTAACCTACATAATCCACATGCCCGCTAGTTAATCTACATAGTCCAAGTGCCCGATAGGGAACCTACATAATCCAAGTGCCCACTAGGGAACCTACATAGTCCATGTGCCCGCTAGGTAACCTAGATAGTCCAAATGCCCGCTAGGGAACCCACATAGTCCAAGTGCCCGATAGGGAACCTACATAATCCAAGTGCCCGCTAGGGAACCTACATAGTCCAAGTGCCCGTTAGGTAACCTAGATAGTCCAAATGCCCGCTAGAGAACCCACATAGTCCAAGTGCCCACTAGGGAACTTACATAGTCCAAGGGCCCGCTAGGGAACCTACATAGTCCAAGTGCCCGTTAGTTAACCTAGATAGTCCCAATGCACGCTAGGTAACCTAGATAGTCCAACATCCCGGTAGGTAACCTACATACTCCAAGTACCCGCTAGGTAATGTAGATAGTTCAAGTGCCAGCTAGGTAACCTAGATAATCCAAGTGCCCGCTAGGTAACCTACAAAGTCTAAGTTCCCGCTAAGTAATCTATATAGTCCAAATGACCGCTAGGGAGTCTACATAATCCAAATGCTCGCTAGGTAACCTAGATAATCTAAGGGCCCGCTTGGTAACCTACATAGTCCTAGTGCCCCCTAGTTAACCTACATTTTCCAAGTGCCCGATAGGGAACCTACATAGTCCAAGTGCCTGCTAGGTAACCTACATAGTCCAAATGCCCTCGAGTTAACCTACATAGTCCAAGTGCCCGACAGGGAACCTACATAATCCAAGTGCCCGCTAGGGAACCTACATAGTCCAAGTGCCCGTTAGGTAACCTAGATAGTCCAAATGCCCGCCAGGAAACCCACATAGTCCAAGTGCCCGCTAGGGAACTTACATAGTCCAAGGGCCCGCTAGGGAACCTACACAGTCCAAGTGTCCGTTAGTTAACCTAGATAGTCCAAGTGCCCGCTTGGTAACCTAGATAGTCCAACAGCCCTCTAGGTAACCTACATACTCCAAGAACCCGCTATAACGTAGATAGTTCAAGTGCCAGCTAGGTAACCTAGATAGTCCACGTGCCGCTAGGTAACCTACAAAGTCTAAGTGCCCGCTAGGTAATCTATATAGTCCAAAGCCCGCTAGGGATCTACATAGTCCAAGGGCACACTAGTTAACGTAGATCGTCCAAGTGCCGCTAGTTAATCTACATAGTCCAAGGGCCCGCTAGTTAACCCACATACTCCAAGTACCCGCTAAGAAACCTTCATAATCCAAGTGCCCGCTAGTTAACCTAGATAGTCCAAGTGCCCTCTAGTTAACCTAGATCCTCCAAGTGCCCGCTAAGAAACCTAGATATTCAAAGTGCCCGTTACCTAACCTAGATAGTCCAATTGCCCGCTAGGTTACCTACATAGTCCAAATGCCCGTTCGGTAACCTAGATAGTGCAAGTGCCCGGTAGGTAACCTAGATAGTCCAAGGGACCGCTAGTTAACCTACATAGTCCAAGTGCCCGGTAGTTAACTTACGTAGTTCAAGTGTCCGTAGGGAACATACAGTGTCCAAGTGCCCATTAGGGAACCTACATAGTCCTAGTGCCCGCTAGTTAATTTACATAGTTCAAGGACCCCTAGTTAACCTACATAATCCAAGTACCCGCTAGTTAACCTAGATCGTCCAAGGGTCCGCTAATTAACCTACATATTACAAGTGCCCACTAGGGAACCTAGATAGTCTAAGTGCCCGCTCTGGAACCTACATAGTCCAAGTGACTACTAGGGAACCTACATAGTCCAAGTGCCCGCTCTGGATCATCCATAGTCCAAGTGCCGCTAGTTAACCTACATAGTCCAAGTACACGCTAGTTAACCTAGATCGTCCAAGGGCCCGCTAGTTAACCTACATAGTCCAAGTGCCCGCTAGGTAACCTAGATAGTCCAATTGCCCGTTAGCTATCCTAGATTGTCGAAATGTCCGCTAGTTAACCTACATAGTCCAAGTGCCCGTTGGTTAACCTAGATAGGCCAAGTGCCCGCTAGGTAACCTAGACAGTCCAAGTGCCCGCTAGGTTACGTACAATATCCAAGTGCCCGTTCGTTAACCTACATATCCAAGTACCCGCTAGGTAACCAATATAGTAAAAATGCCCGCCGGGGCCCTAATAGTCTATATGCCCGCTAGTTAACCTAGATAGTCCAAGTGCTCGCGAGTTAACATAGATAGACCAAGTGCCAGCTAGGGAACCTATCTAGTCCAAGTACCCACTAGGAAACGTACATAGTCCAAGTGCCCGCTAGGTATAACGTACATAGTCCAAGTGCCCGCTAGGTAACTTAGATAGTCCAAGTGCACGCTAGGGAACGTACATAGTCCAAGTGCCTGCAAGGTAACCTAGATAGTTCAAGTGCCCACTAGTTAACCTACATAGTCCAGGTTCCCCCTAGGTAACCTAGATAGTCCAAGGGCCCGCTAGGTAACCTACATTGTCCTGGTTCCCCCAAGTTAACCTACATTCTCCAAGTGCCCGATAGGGAACCTACATAGTCCAAGTACCCGCTAGGTAACCTAGATAGTCCAAATGCCCGCTAGGGAACCCACATAGTCCAAGTGCCCGCTAGGGAACTTATATAGTCCAAGGGCCCGCTACGGATCCTACATAGTCCAAGTGCCCGTTAGTTAACCTAGATAGTCCAAGTGCCCCCTAGGTAACCTAGATACTGCAACAGCCCGGTAGGTAACCTACATACTCCAAGTATCCGCTAGGTAACATAGATAGTTCAAGTGCCTGCTAGGTAACCTAGATAGTCCTAGTGCCTGCGAGGTAACCTACAAAATCTAAGTGCCCGCTAGGTAATCTATATAGTCCAAATGACCGCTAGGGAGCCTACATAGTCCAAATGCCCGCTAGGTAACCTAGATAGTCTAAGGGCCCTCTAGGTAACCTACATAGTCCTAGTGTCCCTTAGTTAACCTACATTTTCCAAGTGCCCGATAGGGAACCTACATAGTCCAAGTGCCAGCTAGGTAACCTACATAGTCCAAATGCCTTCTAGTTAACCTACATAGTCCACGTGCCCGATAGGGAACTTACATAATCCAAGTGCCCGCTAGGGAACCTACTTAGCCCAAGTGCCCGTTAAGTAACCTAGGTAGTCCAAATGCCCGCCAGGAAACCCACATAGTCCAAGTGCCCGCTAGGGAACTTACATAGGCCAAGGGCCCGCTAGGGAACCTACATAGTCCAAGTGCCCGTTAGTTAACCTAGATAGTCCAAGTGCCCTCTTGGTAACCTAGATAGTCCAACAGCCCGCTAGGTAACCTACATACTCCAAGAACCCGCTAGGTAACGTAGATAGTTCAAGTGCCAGCTAGGTAACCTACAGAGTCTAAGTGCCCGCTAGGTTATCTATATGGTCCAAATGCCCGCCAGGGAACCTACATAGTCCACGTGCCCGCTAGGTAACCTAGATAATCCAAGTGCCCGCTAGTTAACCTAGATAGTCCAAGTACCCGCTAGTTAACCTAGATTGGCCAATTGTCCGCTAGTTAACCTACATAGTCCAAGTGCCCGCTAGGTAACCTGGATAGTCCAAGTGCCCTTTAGGGAACCTACATAGTCCAAGTGCCCGCTAGGGAACCTACATAGTCCAATTGCCCGCTCTGGAACATACATAGTCCAAGTCCCCATTAGTTAACATAGATAATCCAAGTGCCCGCTAGGTAACCTATATAGTCCAAATGCCCGCTAGGGAACCTACATAGTCCAAGTGCCCGCTAGTTAACCTAGATAGTCCAAGTGCCCGCTAGTTAACCTAGATAGTCCAAGTGCCCGCTAGTTAACCAGGATCATCAAAGTGCCCTCTAGTTAACTTACATAGTCCAAAGGCCTGCTAGTTAACCTACATAGACCCAGGGCCCGCTAGTTAACCTACATAGTCCAAGTCCCCGCTAGGTAACCTAGACAGTCCAAGTGACCATTAGGTTACCTACATAGTCCAAGTGCCCGTTCGTTAACCTACATAATCCAAGTGCCCGGTAGGTAACGTCGATAGCCCAAGTGCCTGCTAGGGAACGTACATATTCCAAGTGCCAGCTAAGTAACCTAGATAGTCCAAGAGCCCACTAGTTAACCTACATAGTCCAAGTGCCTGCTAGGTAAACTACATAGTCCAAGTTCCCACTAGGTAACCTAGACAGTCCAATTGCCCGCTAGTTAACCTAGACAGTCCAAGTTCCCGATAGGGAACCTACATAGTCCCAGTGCTCGCTAGGGAACCTACATAGTCCAAGTGCTCGCTAGGCATCCTACATAGTCCAAATGCCCGTTAGTTAACCTAGATAGTCAAAGTGCCTGGTAGGTAACGTAAATAGTCCAAGTGCCCGCTAGGGAACTTACATAGTCCAAGTGCCCGCTAGGTAACCTAGATTGTGCAATTGCCCGTTAGCTAACCTAGATAGTCGAAGTGTCCGCTAGTTAACCTACATAGTCCAAGTGCCCGTTGGTTAACCTAGATAGGCCAAGTGCCCGCTAGGTAACCTAGACAGTCCAAGTGACCGCTAGATACCTACATAGTCCAAGTGCCAGTTAGGTAACCTAGATAGTCCAAGTGCCCACTAGGTAACCTAAATAATCCAAATGCCCACTAGGGAAACTACATAGTCCATGTGCCCGCTAGTTAACCTAGATAGTCCTAGTGCCCGCTAGTAAACCTAGATAAAATAAGGGCCCGTTAGTTAATCTAGATAATCCAAGTGCCAGCTAGTTAACCTACATAGTCCATGGGCCCTCTAGTTAACCTAGATAGTCCAAGTGCCCGCTAGGGGACGTACATAGTCCAAGTACCCGCTAGGTTACCTAGATAGTCCAAGTGCCCGCCAAGGTATGTACATAGTTCAAGTGTCCGCTAGGTAACCTAGATTGTCCAAGTGTCCGCTAGTTAACCTACATAGTCCAAGTGCCCGCTAAGTAACCTAGATAGTCCAAGGTCCTGCTAGTTAACCTACATTGTCCAATGTCCGAAAGGGAACCTACATAGTCCAAGTGCCCGCTGAGGAACCTACATAGTCCAAGTGCCCGATAGGGAACCTACATATTCCAAGTGCCCGTTAGGGAACCTAGATAGTCCAAGTGCCCGTAGGGAACCTATATAGTCCAAGTGCCCGCTAGGGAACCTACATACTCAAAATGCCCGCTAGGGAACCTGCATTATACAAGTGCCCGCTAATTAACCTAGATAGTCCACGTGCCCGCTAGTTAACCTAGATAGTCCAAGTGCCTGATAGTTAACCTACATAGTCCAGTGCCTGATAGGGAACCTACATAGTCCAAGTGCCCGCAGAGGAACCTACATAGTCCAAGTGCCTGTTAGGGAACCTAGATAGTCCAAGCCCGTAGGGAACCTAGATAGTCCAAGTGCCCGCTAGGGAACCTACATAGTAAAAGTGCCCGCTAGGGAAAATGCTTTGTGCAAGTGCCCGCTAGTTAACCTAGATAGTCAAAGTGCCCGCTAGTTAACCTAGATAGTCGAAGTGCCCGATAGTTAACCTACATAATCCAAGGTCAGCTAGTTAACCTAGATAGTCCAAGTGCCCGCTAGTTAACCTACATAGTCCAAGTGCCTGCTAGTTAACCTACATAGTCCAAGGCCCCGCTAGTTAACCTAGATATTCCAAGTGCCCGCTAGTTAACCTAGATCGTCCAAGTGCCCGCTAGTTAACTTACATAGTCCAAGGGCCCGCTAGTTAACCTACATAGTCCACGGGCCCGCTAGTTAACCTACATCGTCCAAGGGCCCACCAGTTAACCTACGTAGTCCAAGTGCCCCCTAGTTAACCTACATACTCCAAGTGCCCGCTAGGTAACCTAGACAGTTCAAGTGAGCACTAGGTTACCTACATAGTCCAAGTGCCCGTTCGTTTACCTACATAATCCAAGTGCCCGCTAGGTAACCAATATAGTCCAAATGCCCGCTAGGGACCCTAATAGTCCAAATGCCCGCTAGTTAACCTAGATAGTCCAAGTGCTCGCTACTTAACATAGATAGTCCAAGTGCCCACTAGTTAGCCTAGATAGACCAAGTGCCCGCTAGGGAACCTATCTAGTCCAAGTGCCCGATAGGGAACCTACATAGTCCAAGTGCCCCCTAGATAACATAGATAGTCCAAGTACCCGCTAGGAAACGTACATAGTCCAAGTGCCCGCTAGGGAACGTACATAGTCCAAGTGCCCGCTAGGTAACCTGGATAGTCCAAATGCCCGCTAGGGAACCCACATAGTCCAAGTGCCCGTTACGTAACCTAGATAGTCCAAATGCCCGCTAGGGAACCCACATAGTCCAAGTGCCCGCTAGGGAACTTACATAGTCCAAGGGCCCGCTAGGGAACCTACAAAGTCCAAGTGCCCGTTAGTTAACCTAGATAGTCCAAGTTCCCGCTAGGTAACCTAAATATTCCAAGTGCCCGTTACCTAACCTAGATAATCCAATTGCCCGCTATGCAACATACATAGTCCAAGTGCCCATTCGTTAACCTAGAAATCCAAGTGCCCGCTAGGTAACCGGGACTGTCCAAGTGCCCGCTAGGTTACCTACAT